>NC_141019.1:13429402-13651015 GCF_052327205.1 Somniosus microcephalus
CCTCTCATTTAATGACATTCTTGACCGAGGGCTCTGGAGGTGGCAGGAAGAGCAGTGAATGCTGTGATTTTACAAAACATGGCTGCCAGTTACAGACAAATACGCCATTGTAGAATGCCAGATGTCGGAGGGGGAGCTTCATTCTCGCCTGGGTGATAGTATGAAAGGTGTTCGATCCGTGATTCTGAGGGTATGCTGTTTTTCAATAACCACACGGATGCTGTAACTTAACAATAAACAGGTATTTACTGGAGGAGGGTAGTCTCAAGACTGGGGGTACAGAGGCATGCGCAAAGCTTATATACAGGTGTGGTCACTGCCGGTACTACAGTATACAGGAGCTGTAAAAGTAGTTCTGTCTTAAAGGCACATACACTACAATTCCTCCCCTTTTAGATTAGTAGTACCCATAATATTCAAATAACAATTAACACTTTAACATGTACATTAAACAACAATAGTCCATTTATAGATTCAGTCTTTGGGGCGGCTTCCTGACCCTTTCGGGATAGCGCCTTTCCTGAGGTTCTTGTTCTTGGTGTAGAGGCGATTCTGACCCCTTTTCATCGGGTAGTTCATCGGTGTAGTGGCGCTTCTTAGTTTCCAAACAGGCAGCCACTGAGCTGTGGGGCTGTTAACAACGAGTAGACGCGTGTCGAAATAAAACGTTCCCAAACGTAGCTTTGTCTTTTAAACTGTTTACTATAACACTTCACAAACGGAATTACAAAGCAAACACGTATAAACGAACACGGTCAAAAACTGTATTGCTCCAAACCTCACAACTTCTGCCTCCTTCAGCCACGTGGAGTTTAAACTGTAAAATGGCTGCATACCATGTGTGGCTTAGGGACTGTACCATTGTGGCAAGAATGAAGGGGGTGTCTCGGACTATACTACTGGAGCAAGAAAATAGGGGGTTTCTTAATACAATAAGTCAATCAGGTAAATTAACTGTATTATGCTATTTAACCAACATTTTAAAGTATTTTCTTAAGCTTTTATGGCTCTTACATTCCGGCCCCTAATTGACTAGGCACATGAAGCGTATCAATTACTCAAACATTAAGAGTCATAAACTAATGAGTTCAACATATTTACAATATAAGTGTCCACTTTTTTCGTTCAGGAGCTTTTCACGCTGCTTCTTGTAGCAGGCAGAGCTTTGTGATCGGTCTTTCCAGGGTACTGGTCTTGGTTTGCAAACAAACGCGACGAACGACGCCTCTGGAGTCTGGCATGGTCTTAATTATTTTTCCCATCAACCAAGAATTTCTAGGGGCTGAATCGTCCACAATTAAGACAATGTCTCCGACAATGAAGTTCCTCTTTATTTTGGACCATTTTTGATGCTCCTGTAGCAGAGGTAAGTATTCTCTTGTCCATCTGGTCCAGAAAAGGTCTGACATATACTGAACTTGCCTCCACTTCCGACGGGCATACAGATCTTCCTTTTTGAAGACTCCCGGGGGCATGGCTGGCGCTGTTTTCAACAACAACAGGTGGTTCGGAGTCAGGGCTTCGAGGTCATTGGGATCATCTGATGTCTTAGTTATTGGTTGGTCATTAATGATGGCTTCGACCTCGCACAGAACGGTTTGGAGTCCCTCGTCGTCGAGCGCTTGCTGCTTCAGTACAGAACTGAGTAGTTTTCTTACGGTGCGTATCTGTCTTTCCCAGACACCTCCATGGTGGGATGCAGCCGGAGGATTGAAGATCCACTTAATTCCTGTTTGCATCATGGCTTCCTGTATTTTAAGCCGATTCCAACCTTCAATAGCTTCCCGTAGTTCTCTCTCCGCTCCGACGAAATTAGTGCCATTATCAGAACGCATAATGGACACCTGACCTCTTCTACAGACAAAGCACCGCAAGGCGTTAATACAGGAATCAGTGTCAAGCGTGTGTGCCACCTCAATATGAACTGCTCTGATGGTCAAACAAGTGAAAAGCACACCATATCTCTTGACAAGGCTCCGTCCTCGCTTTACCTCGAAAGGCCCGAAATAGTCCACCCCTACGTTTGTAAGTGGGGGCTTGTCTGGTAACAAACGGTCTTCAGGCAGGTCTGCCATTTTCTGCTCCCCAGCTCTAGCGTGTAACCGTCTGCAAACAATGCATTCAGAGAGTATTTTTCTTATTACAGAATTAGCTCCTGGAATCCAGTATCTTTGTCTTAGCTTCGCAAGCACGTGATTCCTCCCACTGTGTCCAATACTCTGGTGTATATGCTGAAGAATGAGAGTAGCAACCCGGAGGTCCTTAGAAAGGATAGCAGGATGCTTGGCCTCCTCTGGCATAGCAGATTTGTTTAGTCTCCCTCCCACCCTCAGTACTCCATCTTGCAGTGTAGGATCCAGCTTGTAGATATGACTACCTTTCTTGATTGGAGTATTTCGCTGTAAAGCTTCAATTTCTTCTGGGTATCTTTGTCTTTGACTGAAGCAAACTATCTCCATCTCAGCCTTGGCCAAATCCTCCACGGTCAATGAATTCTTACCCAATGTGGTCTTGTGCTGATGCATATACTGCTGTAGAAGCATTCTCTGCTTATCAGGGTTACTTTCAGACTGGCTGATAGTGGCTCGGTACTCTTTTCTCTTACCGCTCAGGTGTAGCAGCAACTCTTTCAACCTTAGAAACCATGCAACTGCTTTCCTCAACTGGTGCCATCCTGAGAAATGGTTAACAAGCTTGTTCACTGTGTCAAAGTTCTCTTTCGTAGTTATGAGATTTACTGTGACTGATCTCTTGACTTCGACGTCGTCTTCAGCAATCTGACTTGGCATATCTGGTCTTTCTGGCCATGATCTCTCTGTTTCCAGCAGATAACTTGGGCCTTGTATCCAAGTTTCACTCCTCATGAAGTTTTCAGCCTTCAATCCCCGTGAGGCTTGATCTGCTGGGTTTAATGAGGTGTTTACATACCTCCATTGAGATGGTTGTGTAGCTTCTCTAATGGATGAGATTCTGTTTGCTACGAAGGTCTTGAAGCGTATCTTCTCATTCTCTATATACTTCAGCACCGTCGTGCTATCCGTCCAGAAGACAGATTCTTCTAGTGGGAGCTGTAACTCTTTCCGCATCGCCTGGTCAACTTTAACTGCAACAACCGCTGCCGTCAACTCCAGTCTCGGGATGGTGACCTGCTTCAGCGGAGCCACCCTGGATTTCCCCATGAGGAAGGCACAATGTTTCTGGCCCTGTTGATTTGTCAGCAAGAGGTAAGTAGCTGTGCCATAGCCGTCCTCACTGGCGTCCGAGAAATGATGTAGTTGAGCCGTCTTTGTAACTCCAAAACTCACGGGCTTGATGCATCTACTGACGTTGAAGCTGGAAAGTTGTTGCAAATCTGTCAACCATCTGTGCCATCTCTGAGCTTGACCTTCTGGGATATCTTCATCCCATCCTCTCTTGTCTCTACACAGCTCTCGTAGCATCAGCTTCACTGGCAGAATGAGTGGTGCCAGGAATCCAAGAGGGTCGTAGATGGAACTGACCATGGAGAGAATCCCTCGTCTTGTGGATGGTCTTTCGTTCACCATTATCCTGAAGTTGAACGTGTCTGACTCAATGCACCATTGTACACCAAGAGCTCTCTCGATAGGAAGGACATCGTGGCTCAGGTCCAGATCTTTGACTTCAGTGGCTCTTTCCTTTTCTGGGATAGAAGCTAGAACTGCTCTGCTGTTGCTTATCCACTTAGTCAGATGGAATCCTCCATTCGAACACAGAGTTCTAAGGTCTCTTGACAGTGCGATGACATCGTCTTCTGTTGACACGGACTTCAGACAGTCATCGACATAAAAGTTTCTGAAGATTGTCTCCACAGCCTCTGATGGTGCTTTGCCTTTGCCATCTTCTGCAGTTTTTCTGAGAGCGTAGCTTGCACAGCTGGGAGATGATGTGGCTCCGAACAAGTGTACGGCCATTCTACATTCCACCATTGCTTGACTAACGTCGCCATCTGGCCACCAAAGGAAACGCAGAAGATCAGCATCTTCATCAGGGATTCTGACTTGGTAGAACATTGATTCTATGTCTGCCATCATGGCAACGAGCTCTTGTCTAAACCTAGTCAAGACGCCAATGAGGGTATTAGTAAGATCAGGACCTTGAAGCAGCTGGTCATTCAGTGAAGTTCCTCTGAATGAGGCGGCGCAGTCAAACACTACACGGATCTTTTTCTTCTTTGGGTGATACACACCGTGATGAGGAATGTACCAGACCCTTCCATTGTCTCTGTTCAACTGTTCCTCGGGCACTTTTACAGCATAGCCTTTCGCTATGGTGTTTCTCATGAAGCCTTTGTAGTCTTCGTGAAAGTCGGGGTTCTTGTTCAGCTTTCTCTTTAGACTGATGGCGCGTTGCTCTGCTATGCAGCGATTGTTCGGCATCTTCGCGGTCTGTCTTCTCAGTGGCAAACCAATGTGATAGTGGCCATCAATGAACTGTGTAGACCTTGTCATCAAATCCATGAACTGATGGTCTTCTTGTGACATCTCTGTCTTTTCCTCACAGCTGCGTTCTGAGAAGTCTGCGTTGAACTGCTGTATCAACAGCTCTTCAATGCTTGCGATAGAGATGCGATTAACTGTGACATTTTGTCGTTCCTCCTTGTTCGACTTGTTGCCATCATCTCTCCTTACCGGTCCATTGACTACCCATCCAAGGGCTGTCCTGACGGCGTAGGGTCCGTCATCCTTGCTGTTTATCACCTGCCATGGCTCCATAGTTTTGTAGGCATTGGTTCCAATTAATAGGCCAATTTCTGCTTCAATGTATGGGAGACGCACCTTTTCTAGGTAAGGCCATCTATCCACATCCTTCTGCAGGGCTAAGTTCCCTATTCTAACAGGAATCTCCCTCTGTGTGAAAACATTAGGCAGGTCTATGAAGTCCTTCTCTTCAAGTCCACACACTTCTAAGTCTGACAGGATATAACTTTGCATTGACTTCTCATGACCCATGGTGCGTAATAGGATTTCTGTTCTTCTGCCTCTAACGTTCAGCTGTCGCATGAGTGATTCTGTGCAGAACGTTGCTGAACTACCTGGATCCATGAAGGCGTAAGTCTCCACAAGCTTCTCGCTCCTCTTAGACTTGATCTTTACTGGTACGATGGCAAGAATACAATCACTGTCACCGGCCCCAGTGAGTCCACAAGTCTCTGGTTCTAGCGACACCAGAGCACTTGAAACAACCTTCTCGTCGGTATTGTTTTCTTCACTCTTCTTAGAGACTTGTTCTTCTTTATGGATATGCAGCAGACTGGGATGTTTCCGAGTGCACTCTCTGCATGTTGTTCTTTGCTTACAGTTTCTACTCAGGTGCCCCTGAGAGAGACATCCAAAACATAGGCCGTTGTACTTCAGGAATTCGATTCTGTCCTTATGTGGCTGTGCTTTGATGTCGCTGCAGAAATCCAATGTATGATTCTTCTGGCAGAATAAGCATGGCTTCTGAAAGGCATTAGCAGGCGTCACTGTGCTGCTCTTTTTGGGAGATGAGTTCTGGGGCCTTTCTTCCTCGGCCTGAGTGACGATAGTTGCAAAGCTGCTTCCCCTGGAACCACCTTTCCTGAGAGTCTTTGATTCAACAGGCTTGGCTTTCACTCTTCCATCGGTGGTCGGGCTGGCGTCCTGGATGTTTCCAAACAATGGGTCCCTAGCAATTTTAGCCTGTTTGTCTATGAAATTCACTAAGTCTGCAAACCTGGCTCTACTTTTCTGTCTCTCCATTATCTCAAAGGCTGTTCTTCTCCATTGTTCTCTCATCCTGTAAGGAAGCTTAGAGATGATGATTCTCATAGTCGTAGGATTGTCCATCTCTTCCATGAATTCAACATCCTCCATGGTGTTGCGACATCCTATGAGGAAAAGAACATATGCGTTCAATGCCTCTCCGTCCTCCGATCTGATCTGTGGCCACTTGGTAGCCTTTTCAATATATGCAGTGGCTATCTTCAGCTCGTTACCATAGTGCTCCTGCAGCAACTTCCTGGCTTCTATGTATCCCCGGTCCGGTCTCATGTGTTCACAGCTTCTGACCAGGTCTTGTGGTTTACCACTGGTGTACTGTCCCAGGTAGTACAACTTATCACTGCTGCTCTCTGTTTTGGAGTCAATGGCTTGTTCAAAGGATCTGATGAAGGGCTTATACTTGAGTGGGTCGCCTTGGAACACTGGTATGTCTCTTTGAGGGAGTCGAAACAGATTCTGTTGTTTTACAAGCATCTCTGTAATTTCGTTCTGACGTTGCATCACTCGGTATAGGCTTCTCCCTGTGTCTTCAGGCCTCTGGTGGTCATCAGCAGGGTCTAGTCTAGACCGTCTGACGTCTGGGGTAGCATCACGTGCTCCTGTTAGTGGAGAGGCCACTCTTCCATGCTGTAATGCCAGGGGATTGCCTTCGGACTCTCTTGTAACTCTTGAAGGTGCCCTGGACCCAACTCTATGTGACAACATTGACTGGCAGTATTCGCTCCCGCCGTCCCGTGAGCCTTCGTAATCTTCATACGCACTCAACCTGGCGTCTGAGACCGCGATAGCTGTTTTTATCTCCAGCTGTTCTTTCTTTGCCTGCACCTGGGCCTGTTGGGCCTGCAGTTGGGCCTGTTGGGCCTGCACTTGGGCCTGCAGTTGGGCCTCTTGGACCTGCAGTTGGGCCTCTTCCCGTTCAAGAGCTTGCTTCTCCGCTAAAGATGCTGCGCGCGCCATCAACGCCGCCCGTTCAACCTCCTCTCTCATGCGTCGCGACGAGCTTGTGGTAGAAGCGACTGACCTGCGTCCAGAAACAGAGCTACCTTCTTTTCGATTTTTGCTCGGTCTGGCGGAAGTCTCTGAAATGCTATCGTCTGGTCCGACTTCATCGTCAACTTTATCTTTCTCTGCTGTATCAGCATCTTGACGAATCTTTCACATGCACTGTTCTGTGGCCTTGATATAGTCCTTAATGCTGGTTGATTTAAGATCAAACCAGTTGTGCTGATCAGCGTTTCCCTCTTCTTCAGACAGAAGTGCTAATACATCTTCATTGAGTACATTAAATTCTTCATGCAGCTTGGAGAAATCGTAATACATTATGTCTTCAGCTTTCTTAATATTAGCATTATCTTCCATGAGACGATCAATTATCTTCATTTTTCCAGTTATCTGAGCTAATTTAGCCTTCCTTGCACCTATGCTTCTATGTAACTTCTCTTCCATTGCCTTTGGGGGGAGCTTTATTTCCCTCTTTTGGCCAGCAATCCTTCTGGCTGGGGGAAGCTCCTGGCTCCGTAAGGCCTCGGCCATTTTACCCGCAGCTCTTATTTAGCTTCTCAATAGAATGAACAAAGCAAGTAACAGTCACTGTACCTTCGCTTTCTTATATTGTCGTCTGGCTCCGTGACCATTCATGTATACGTTCGCCGACGATTCCGTCCTTTCCTTCTTAGGGAGCAAGTTTTTGACTAATGTAGTGGCGCTTCTTAGTTTCCAAACAGGCAGCCACTGAGCTGTGGGGCTGTTAACAACGAGTAGACGCGTGTCGGAATAAAACGTTCCCAAACGTAGCTTTGTCTTTTAAACTGTTTACTATAACACTTCACAAACGGAATTACAAAGCAAACACGTATAAACGAACACGGTCAAAAACTGTATTGCTCCAAACCTCACAACTTCTGCCTCCTTCAGCCACGTGGAGTTTAAACTGTAAAATGGCTGCATACCATGTGTGGCTTAAGGACTGTACCATTGTGGCAAGAATGAAGGGGGTGTCTCGGACTATACTACTGGAGCAAGAAAATAGGGGGTTTCTTAATACAATAAGTCAATCAGGTAAATTAACTGTATTATGCTATTTAACCAATATTTTAAAGTATTTTCGAAAGCTTTTATGGCTCTTACAATCGGGTTCCACTGTTACTGGTTCTGAGGTAGATGCTACCGGTATGTCGGGTTCATCCCCAGGTACTCGAGACATGGGGTTGACGCGTTCCTGTGACGCTAAGATCTGATCGATGTGGCGTCTCACAATGTTCTCCCCGTCATCCACTGTGTACATTAATGGCCCCTGCCTTGTGCATATCGTTCCGGGTTGCCATTTCTCTGTTCGATAGTCACGGGCCAAGACTGGTTGCCCTACATTGAAGCTCCTTGTCGGCTTCTCATTGATGTGCCGGAATTGTTTGTCCTCAACATTTCTTCGCACATTTGGTCTGAGCAAGTCCAGACGAGATCTCAACCTTCGGTTAAAGAACATCATGGCCGGGGTCTGGTTGGTAACTGCATGTGTCGCGTTTTGGTGGGCTAATAAGAAATTGTCCATCTTATGCTGTAGTGGAATTTCATCGTCGCACATGGCCTTTACCGCCTTCTTAAAGGTTTGTACGAACCTCTCAGCCAATCCATTTGTGGCTGGATGATACGGGGCGGATGTGTAATGCCTTACCCCATTCCTTCTCATAAATTTTTGAAACTCTTCGGACACAAACTGTGGTCCATTATCAGAGCAAATCTGCTCTGGCAAACCGTTTCTGGCAAATATGATCCGTAGGACTGCAATCGTTTTCTCTGTAGTGGTTGAAGACATTTTTATCACCTCAGGCCATTTTAAATGAGCATCCACTGCTATTAAGAACATTGAGTCCATGAATGGACCAGCGAAATCAATATGCACCCGTTGCCATGGAGAGGAGGGCCACTCCCATGGGTGTAGAGGGGCCTGTGGTGGTGCATTTTGGACCTTCTGGCATCCTAAGCAGCTCTTAGTTAGGTCTTTGATTTGTTGATCGATTCCTGGCCACCACACATAAGCCCTAGCAAGGCTTTTCATTTTCATTCCCCCCCAGATGACCTTCATGTAGCTCATTTAGCACTCTCTCCCTTAACTTGGGTGGAATCACCACTCTGGATCCACACATCACTGACCCCTGGCATACTGACAGCTGTTCTCTTCTGGATGAGAATGCTGGCAACAGTGAGTCGCCATGTGTTGGCCATCCCCTCACCGTCAAATCATATACCCGAGACAGCGTCGGATCATTGCGGGTCTCCTTCTCTATATCCGCGTTCGTTACTGGCAATCGTTCAATTATTGACGAATAAAATATCTCGATAGGGTCCACTGCTGGTGCTTCCTTCACAGTAGGCAGTGGCAGGCGTGACAGCCCATCAGCGTTCCCATGCTGTTTTGTGCCTTTATATTCTATTTCATATTGATTCGCCCCTAGAAATCTTTGTAACCGTTGTGCAGTCATCACTGGAACGCCCTTCTTAGGATTAAAGATGGAGACAAGTGGTTGGTGGTCAGTCAGCAAGGTGAACTTCTGCCCATGCAGATAGTGGTTGAATTTTTTTACGCCCCATACTAGGCTGAGGGCCTCCCTGTCAATCTGGGCGTAGTTGCGCTCGGCTGAGGTTAGTGACCGAGACGCAAAGGCTACTGGCCTCTCCAACCCGTCTGGGAATTTGTGCAACAGCACCGTTCCAATACCATAGGGTGATGCATCACATGCCAAATGAATTGGTAGTGCTGGTTTGAAATGGGCCAACACCTCTTTTGATGTGATCAATTCTTTACACTTCTGGAAAGCTCGTCTACGTTCGTCATCCCACTTCCATGGTACCCCTGTTTGCAGTAGGGTGTTCAGTGGGTGTAATACCGTGGACAATTTTGGTAAGAACTTGTGGTAGTAGTTTACCAGCCCGAGGAACGACCTCAGTTGTGACACATTATCTGGTGCTGGAGCCTTGACTACTGCCTCAATCGTTTCAGGGGACTTATGTAACCCCTCTTCATCGATGACGTGGCCACAATACGAGATCTGTTTCTGGAAAAACTCGCACTTGTGGCGATTAGCTCGTAGCCCATACTCCTTTAATCTGGTGAGCACCTTCTCCAAGTTGGCGAGGTGATCACTGTCATTTTCGCCCATGATCAAGATGTCGTCCAAATAACACTGGGTCCCTGGAATCCCTTGCAGGACCTGATCCATCACCCTTTGCCAGATAGCCGGAGCCGAGGCTACTCCGAACACCAGCCGGTTGTATTGCTAGAGACCTTTATGAGTGTTAATCGTAAGGTATTGTTTCGAAGCTTCTTCTACCTCCATTTGCAAGTACGCCTGGGCTAGATCAATTTTGGTGAAGCGTTTACCTCCAGATAGCGAGGCGAAAATATCCTCAATTCGTGGAAGCGGATATTGTACCGTGTTAGCACGGTGGCATAGTGGTTAGCACTGTTGCCTCACAGCGCCAGGGACCCGGGTTCGAATCCGGCCTCGGGTGACTGTCTGTGTGGAGTTTGCACATTCTCCCCGTGTTTGCGTGGGTTTCCTCCGGGTGCTCCGGTTTCCTCCCACAGTCCAAAGATGTGCGGGTTAGGTTGATTGGCTATGATAAAAATTGACCCTTAGTGTTAGGGGGATTAAATACGTGGGGTTACGGGGATAGGGTGGGATATGTGTTGGTGTAGGGGTTACGGGGATCGGGTGGGATAAGTGTCGGTGCAGGCTCGATGGGCCGAAATGGCCTCTATCTGCACTGTGGGGTTTCTGTGATTTCTGTGATTTCTGTGAAGGACTGGGTTCACTGTCACCTTAAAATCCCCACAGATGCGGACCTTCTTTGGTTCCTCAGGCGTATTACTCAACGACCTCTTCATTACAGGAACGATGGGTGTAGCCCACTCGCTCCAGTCCACTTTGGACAGTACTCCTGAACGTTCCAACCCTTCCAGCTCTGCTTCAACAGCTGGTCTGATCGCATAAGGCACTGGTCTGGCCTTAAGAAACTTTGGGCTTGCATTTTCCTCTATTTTAATCATTGCTGTTATGCCTTTTAGTGTTCCTAGTCCCTCCTGGAACACTTCTTTTGCGTCAGTTAGCATTTTTGACAGTCGTCCAGGTGTGACGTCGTCATCCTTTTTGGCCTCAACCTTCAGTGCCTGTATGGAATGCCAATCTAATTGTATCTTCCGGATCCATTCACGTCCTAGCAGTGGTGGTCCTCCATCTGGCAATACATATATATCCATTTCAGGTATTTCCTGGCCTTTATATATCACTTTCACCCTTATTTTTCCTTTGGGGTAGACTTTTCGCCCCATATACGTCTTCAAGACAATCTCTGTAGCTTTCAAGGGTATATGTGAAAATAGCCGCTTGTAGTCCCTTTGGTTTATGACTGTTAGGGCTGATCCTGTGTCCAATTCCATTTTCACTTGGACTCCGTCTATCTTGTGTGTAACCCAGATAGTCTGGTGATCCTCCATTTCGGTTACCTTATGTAGTTTCAGACAACCCAGCTCCTTGCTTCCGGAGTCTGTGTCACTTTCCTGTTCGTCTGAACCACTGTCCATCACCTGGTGTACCTTCTTGTACTTCTCCTGTGGAGATTTCTTACTGTTGGTTTTCTTCCCAGACCTGCAGACTCTTGCTATGTGTCCTGCTTTCCCACACTGTCTGCACACTTGGTCCTTGAACCAACAATCCTTCTGGTCATGTGTTGTTCTGCCGCAGCGATAGCACTTCCCTGTTCCATAGGACACTTCATTGGTGCCATATTCTTGTGGTCTCCGTTGTATCTCTGCAGCGCCCCTTGCGGCTGCTTCGTGTGATACTGCCATACTGAAAGCCTTGTCCAGCGTAAGATCCTTTTCTGATAGAAGCCGTTTCTGGGTTCCTTCACTTTGCAGCCCACACACAAACTTGTCCCTTAATGTATCTGCTAGTCCCGCTCCAAACTGGCAGTGTTTCGATAGCTTGCGCAGTTCCGTTAGGTACTCAGCATTGCTTTCGTCTTTGTGTTGGTTCCTTTTATGGAACTTAAATCGTTCTGCTATCAGCAGCGGTGTGGGGTTTAAGTGGTCCTGTAGGATTTCTACTATGCTTTCGAAATTCTTGTTCACCGGCTTCTCTGGGGTTATTAGATTTCACAGTAACCCATAAGTTTTTGCACCCGTGGAATTTAACAAAACCAGTGCTTTATTAGCATCTGGCACTTCATTCGCCCTGCAGTACACCTCAATACGTTCCACATATGTCGCCTAATCTTCGACTTCATTGTCGAACGTAGAGATACTGCCACTCTTCGGCATCCCTGGGTGTGATTTAACTGTCAAAAATGGCGTCTCCCGCGCTTCCCCTTCTTCTCCGCTGGCACAAAATGGCGTCTCCCGTGCTTTCCTTCCTTCCCGCGCTCGCCCTTCTTCTCCGCTGCGGCTTCTAAAAATGGCGTCCCCCGCGCTCTTCCTTCTTCTCCGCGGCTCAATGGCGTCTCCCGCGCTCTCCCTTCTTCTCCCTGCGGACACTGTTCAGCCCGTGAGCCCTGGCTGTGCTCTGCGCGTCCTTCTTTTTATTTATTTTTTATCTCGACGCCGCTCGGCCTTGAACCCGGCTGTTTCTTTACCCTCTCTCTCTCCGGTTTGTTTTTGTTTTTTCGACGCCGCTTGGTTTTCAACCCCCGGCTGCGCCCTGTGCGCTTCACCCTCTGTCTTACCCCGTCGACGCTGCTCGGCTTTCTCTCCGCTGTCGGTCGGCTCCAGCCACCGCTGCCCGGGGAGGGTCTGCGCTGGACCTGTCGTCAGTCTCTTGCTGATCGTCGTGGCTGGGGAACCAAGCCCGGCTCTCCACAGCCTCCCCTGCGATGTTCACTCTCTGCCTGACGACTGGGCGGCTGCTCGTGGTCGACGCCCGTGTTCCTGGCCTCGACTTTTTTTTTAGTTGCAGTTAGATTTGAATCGACACTCGTCGCCACTGTTAGATCCGTGATTCTGAGGGTATGCTGTTTTTCAATAACCACACGGATGCTGTTACTTAACAATAAACAGGTATTTACTGGAGGAGGGTAGTCTCAAGACTGGGGGTACAGAGGCATGCGCAAAGCTTATATACAGGTGTGGTCACTGCCGGTACTACAGTATACAGGAGCTGTAAAAGTAGTTCTGTCTTAAAGGCACATACACTACAAAAGGAAGAAGATATTGCACCACAGTTGGAAGTGGGAGAAACTGACCTCCGCTTTATCAATCGGACTTTGGTGTCCGGTTTACCTGAGCAGCCTACTGGAAGGGCAGGATCTTTGATCCACAACCACATGGGCAGCAGTCATCCTGACAGTGAATCTCCAGTGAATCCAAATTCAGTTAATCTTGGTCTCTCAGAGTGAGAATGGGGCTTTGGTGCCAAGACAGGGTACAGTGAGCTGTACTTTAGCGAAACTAGTTAAACGTTGGTTGAGGATGCCCAGTCCCCTGTTTAGATGACACTGAAGTGTTGACTCACCGAGTTGCTCTCGGGGATGGGGATCTTCTCCTCCACCTGGGTATGGAATGACACCTCCATGGGAGCGAAGGATCCTGGTGAATTGATGCTACTGTGACTTGTGTCAATCATTTTGGGAGGATTGTCTGAAAAGAGATACAAATATATCACAGCTCAGGCAAAGTGAGGGCAGTTTAAAGAGTTCCAGGCACCTCTCCCTGTCAAACCTCCTCCTGAGACCCCTCCCCCTGTGACCCCTCTCCCGGTCAAACCTCCTCCTGTGACCCCTCACCCTGTGACTCCTCTCCCTGTGACCCCTCTCCCTGTGACCCCTCTCCCTGTGACCCCGCTCCCTGTGACTCCTCTCCCTGTGACCCCTCTCCCTGTGACCTCTCACCCTGTGACTCCTCTCCCTGTGACCCCTCTCCCTGTGACCTCTCACCCTGTGACTCCTCTCCCTGTGACTCCTCTCCCTGTGACCCCTCTCCCTGTGACCCCTCTCCCTGTGACCCCTCTCCCTGTGACCCCGCTCCCTGTGACTCCTCTCCCTGTGACCCCTCTCCCTGTGACCTCTCACCCTGTGACCCCCTCTCCCTCTGACCCCGCTCCCTCTGACCCCTCTCCCTGTGACCCCTACATAAGAACATAAGAAATAGGAGCAGGAGTAGGCCATACGGCCCCTCGGGCCTGCTCCGCCATTCAATAGGATCATGGCTGATCTGAATCTAGACTCACGTCCACTTCCCTGCCCTCTCCCCGTAACCCCTAATTCCCTTATCTGCTAGGAAAATGTCTATCTCCATTTTAAATTTATTTAATGTTGCAGCTTCCACAGCTCTCTGGGGTAGCAAATTCCATAGATTTACTACCCTCTGAGTGAAGAAGTTTCTCCTCATCTCAGTTTTGAAAGGGCAGCCACTTATTCTAAGATTATGCCCCCTAGTTCTAGTCTCACCCATCAGTGGAAACATCCTCACCGCATCCACCCGATCAAGCCCCCTCACAATCTTATATGTTTCGATAAGATCACCTCTCATTCTTCTGAACTCCAATGAGTAGAGTCCCAACCTACTCAACCTTCCCTCATAAGTCAACCCCCTCATCTTCGGAATCAACCGAGTGAACCTTCTCTGAACCGCCTCGAGAGCAAGTATATCTTTTCTTAAATATGGAAACCAAAACTGCACGCAGTATTCCAGGTGTGGCCTCACCAATACCCTGTATAACTGCAGCAAGACTTCCCTGTTTTTATACTCCATCCCCCTTGCAATAAAAGCCAAGATTCCATTGGCCTTCCTGATCACCTGCTGTACCTGCATACTAACTTTTTGTGTTTCATGCACCAGGACCCCCAGATCCCTTTGTACTGTAGCACTTTGCAGTTTCTCTCCATTTAGATAATAACTTGCTCTTTGATTTTTTCACACTTTCCAACATTATATTGCATCTGCCAAATCTCTGCCCACTCACTTAGCCTGTCTATGTCCTTTTGCAGGTTTTTTATGTCCTCCTCACTCACTGCTTTCCCTCCCATTTTTGTATCGTCAGCAAACTTGGATATGTTGCACTCGGTCCCTTCCTCCAAATCGTTAATATAGATTGTAAAGAGTTGGGGTCCCAGTACTGAGCCCTGCGGAACACCACTAGTTACTGATTGCCAGCCCGAGAACGAACCATTTATCCCAACGCTTTGTTTTCTGTTAGATAGCCAATCTTACACTCATGCCAGTATATTACCCCCAATCCCGTGATTTTTTATCTTGATCAGTAATCTTTTGTGTGGAACCTTGTCAAATGCCTTTTGGAAGTCCAAATACACTACATCCACTGGTTCCCCTTTATCCACCCTGTATGTTACATCCTCAAAGAATTCGAGCAAATTTGTCAAACATGACTTCCCCTTCGTAAAACCATGCTGACTCTGTCCTATTAAATTATGTTTATCCAAATGCTCTGTTACTGTTTCCTTAATAATGGACTCCAACATTTTGCCAACTACAGATGTTAGGCTAACTGGTCTATAGTTTCCAGCTTTTTGTCTACTTCCCTTCTTAAATAAGGGTGTTACATTAGCAGTTTTCCAATCTGCCGGGACCTTTCCTGAGTCCAGGGAGTTCTGGAAAATGATCACCAATGCATCCACAATCCTTACCGCCACTTCTCTCAAGACCCTAGGATGTAGGCCATCAGGTCCGGAGGATTTATCCGCCTTAAGTCCCATTATTTTACTGAGCACCATCTCCTTAGTGATCTTAATCGTGTTTAGCTCCTCCCCCCCCATTGCCCCCTGTTTGTCCAGTGTTGGGATATTTTTAGTGTCCTCTACTGTAAAGACTGATACAAAATATTTGTTCAGCGTCTTTGCCATCTCCATGTTCCCTACCACTAGTTTCCCGGTCCCATCCTCTAAGGGACCAACGTTCACTTTAGCCACCCTTTTTCTTTTTATATAACTGTAGAAACTCTTGCTATCTGTTTTTATATTTTTTGCTAGTTTACTTTCATAATCTATCTTCCCTTTCTTAATTAATCTTTTAGTTATTGTTTGCTGGCTTTTAAATGCTTCCCAACCTTCTATCCTGCCACTAGATTTGGCTAATTTATATGCCCTTGTTTTCAGTCGAATACTATCCTTTATTTCTTTACTAAGCCACGGATGGCTGTCTTTTCTTTTACTCCCCTTTTTCCTCAGTGGAATATATTTATCTTGAAAGATGTGAAATATCTCCTTGAATGTAGACCACTGCTCTTGTACCGTCTTACACTTTAATCTGTTTTCCCAGTCCACTTTAGTCAATTCTACTCTCACACCTTCATAGTCTCCTTTATTTAAGCTTAGTACGCTGGTTTGAGATCCAACTCTCTCACCCTCAAACTGAATTTGGAATTCAACCATATTATGGTCACTCATCCCAAGGGGATCCTTTACTAGGACATTTTTTATTAATCCTGTCTCATTACACAGGACCAGATCTAAGATTGCCTGCCCCCTGGTTGGTTCAGTTACATACTGCTCAAGGAACCCGTCCCTAATACACTCTATGAACTCTTCCTCAATGCTGCCATGCCCAATTTGATTAGTCCAGTCAATATGAAAGTTAAAATCCCCCATGATTATAGCTGTTCCCTTATTACAAGCCCCAACTATTTCCTGATTTATACTCCGACCAACAGAGTTGCAACTGTTAGGAGGCCTATAGACTACGCCCACTAGTGACTTTTTCCCCTTATTATTCCTTATCTTCACCCAAACTGTTTCACTATCCTGATCCTTTGACCCAATATCATTTCTGACTATTGCAGTGATTCCATCCTTGATTAACATAGCAACCCCACCTCCCTTTCCTTCCTGTCTGTCCTTCCTAATTGTCAAATACCCTTGTATGTTTAGTTCCCAGTCATGATTATCTTGCAGCCATGTTTCCGTAATGGCCACCAGATCATACCCATGTGTAGTTATTTGCACCGTCAACTCGTCAATTTTGTTACGAATGCTGCATGCATTCAGATAAAGAACTTTCAAATATGTTTTCTGACAATTTATTCCTGCTTTTACCCTTTTTACTACTTTACTTTTATCATTATATATTCTGTCCCTTCCTGACACGCTCTGGTTTTTAATTCCCCCACTGCTACCTTGCTCTATTGCCTTCTCCCCTGTCATTTTTATTTTTCGCTCTCTTAAAACCTCCCCCCCACTAATTAGTTTAAAGCCCTCTCTACAGACCTAGTTATTCGATTCGCCAGGACTCTAGTCCCAGCACTGGCCAAGTGAAGTCTGTCCCAACGGAACAGCTCTCTCCTGTCCCAGTACTGATGCCAGTGTCCCAGGAAGCAAAACCCATTTCTCCCACACCAGTCTTTGAGCCACGCATTTAACTCTCTAATTTTATTTACCCTAGCCAAATTTGCATGTGGCTCAGGTAATAATCCAGAGATTATTACCCTTGTGGTTCTGCTTTTTAATTTGGCCCCTAGCTGCTCAAACTCCCTCAGCAGAACCTCCTTCCTTGTCCTATCTATGTCGTTGGTACCAACATGGACCACGACAACTGGATCCTCCCCCTCCCACTCCAAGTTTCTCTCCAGCCCAGAGGAGATGTCCTTAACCCTGGCACCAGGCAGGCAACACAGCCTTCGGGACTCTCGCTCTCGGCTGCAAAGAACTCTATCTATCCCCCTAACGATACTATCCCCTACCACTACAACATTTCTTTTATCTCCCCCCACTTGAATGGCCCCCCGCTCCACGGTGCTGTGGCCGGGTTGCTCATCCTCCCCGCAGTCCCTGCTCCTGTCCTCACAGGGAGTAAGAGCCTCAAACCTGTTGGACAAGAGCAAGGGCTGCGGCCCCTCCAACACTACCTCCTGGATCCCCGTACCTGCCTCACTTCTAGTCACACCATCCTGACCCTGGCCACGGACTACATCTGAATTAATTAATCTAATTGGTGTGACTACCTCCTGATACACAGAGTCCAGGTAACTCTCCCCCTCCCTGATGTGTCTCAGTGTTTGAAGCTCGGACTCCAGCTCTTCAACACGGAGCCGGAATTCCTCGAGCAGCCAACTCTTACTGCAAATGTGATCACCGTGATCATCAATGGTGTCCACCAGCTCCCACATATTGCAGCAGCAACACATCACCTGATCTCCCATTCCATGTAATTCATTAAATTTATTAATATTATTTTTAAATACCCTCTGCCCCGATTCTAGATGATGAATATCGCACCTTAGAAACTCTAAACCACAGAGTTTAAGCTTAAAAAAGAGAGAAATACTTATCAACCAATCACTTACCCGCTTTCTGGTGACGACACACTTGGATTACTTTTTACCTCTCTCCTTCCCTCCGAGTTCCGAGTTCGGAGACTGGTCTCGGGAGCCTTTTATAGCCTCGCTCTGCCGCTCGAGTTTCCGGCCGACGCTGTGAGGCCTTACCTGGTCTCTGGGACTTTTATAGCCCCGCTCTGCCGCTTGAGATTCCCGCCGACGCTGTGAGGCCTTCCTGGTCCCTGGGGCCTTTTATAGCCCCGCTCTGTCGCTTGAGATTCCTGTCGACGCTGTGAGGCCTTACCTGGTCTCTGGGGCCTTTTATACCCTGCTCTGCCGCTCGAGATTCCCGCCGACGCTCTGAGGCCTTACCTGGTCTCTGGGGCCTTTTATAGCCCCGCTCTGCCGCTCGAGTTTACCGCCGACGCTGTGAGGCCTTACCTGGTCTCTGGGGCCTTTTATAGTCATGCTCTGCCGCTCGAGATTCCCGACGACGCTGTGGGGCCTTACCTGGTCTCTGGGGCTTTTTATAGCCCCGCTGCTGCCGCTCGAGTTTCCTGCTGACGCTGTGAGGCCTTACCTGGTCTCTGGGGCCTTTTATAGTCACGCTCTGCCGCTCGAGATTCCCGCTGACGCTGTGAGGCCTTACCTGGTCTCTGGGGCCTTTTATAGCCCCGCTCTGCCGCTCGAGATTCCCGCCGACGCTGTGAGGCCTTACCTGGTCTCTGGGGCCTTTTATAGCCCCGCTCTGCCGCTCGAGTTTCCTGCCGACGCTGTGAGGCCTTACCTGGTCTCTGGGGCCTTTTATAGCCCCGCTCTGCCGCTCAAGATTCCCGCGGACGCTGTGAGGCCTTACCTGGTCTCTGGGGCCTTTTATAGCCCCGCTCTGCCGCTCGAGTTTCCCCTCTCCCTGTGACTCCTCTCCCTGTGACCCCTCTCCCTGTGACCCCTCTCCCTGTGACCCCTCTCCCTGTGACCCCTCTCCCTGTGACTCCTCTCCCTGTGACCCCTCTCCCTGTGACCCTGTGACCCCTCTCCCTGTGACCCCTCTCCCTGTGACCCCTCTCCCTGTGACTCCTCTCCCTGTGACCCCTCTCCCTGTGACTCCTCTCCCTGTGACCCCTCTCCCTGTGGCCACTCTCCCTGTGACCCCTCTCCCTGTGACTCCTCTCCCTGTGACCCCGCTCCCTGTGACCCCTCTCCCTGTGACCCCGCTCCCTGTAACCCCTCTCCCTGTGGCCACTCTCCCTGTGACCCCTCTCCCTGTGACTCCTCTCCCTGTGACCCCTCTCCCTGTGGCCACTCTCCCTGTGACCCCTCTCCCTGTGACTCCTCTCCCTGTGACTCCTCTCCCTGTGACCCCGCTCCCTGTGACCCCTCTCCCTGTGACCCCGCTCCCTGTGACCCCTCTCCCTGTGACCCCTCTCCCTGTGACCCCGCTCCCTGTAACCCCTCTCCCTGTGGCCACTCTCCCTGTGACCCCTCTCCCTGTGACTCCTCTCCCTGTGACCCCTCTCCCTGTGGCCACTCTCCCTGTGACCCCTCTCCCTGTGACTCCTCTCCCTGTGGCCACTCTCCCTGTGACCCCTCTCCCTGTGACTCCTCTCCCTGTGACTCCTCTCCCTGTGACTCCTCTCCCTGTGACCCCTCTCCCTGTGACCCCTCTCCCTGTGACCCCTCTCCCTGTGACCCCTCTCCCTGTGACCCCTCTCCCTGTGACCCCTCTCCCTGTGACCCCCCTCACTGTGACCTCTCACCCTGTGACCACTCTCCCTGTGACCCCTCTCCCTGTGACCCCTCTCCCTGTGACCACTCTCCCTGTGACCCCGCTCCCTGTAACCCCTCTCCCTGTGACCCCTCTCCCTGTGACCCCGCTCCCTGTGACCCTCTCCCTGTGACCCCTCTCCCTGTGACCCCTCTCCCTGTGACCCCTCTCCCTGTGACCCCTCTCCCTGTGACCCCGCTCCCTGTGACCCCGCTCCCTGTGACCCTCTCCCTGTGACCCCTCTCCCTGTGACCCCTCTCCCTGTGACTCCTCTCCCTGTGACCCCCTCCCTGTGACCCCTGTCACTGTGACCCCTCTCCCTGTGACCCCGCTCCCTGTGACCCTCTCCCTGTGACCCCTCTCCCTGTGACCCCTCTCCCTGTGACCCCTCTCCCTGTGACCCCTCTCACTGTGACCCCTCTCCCTGTGACCCCTCTCCCTGTGACCCCTCTCCCTGTGACCCCTCTCACTGTGACCCCTCTCCCTGTGACCCCGCTCCCTGTGACCCCTCCCCCTGTGACCCCTCTCCCTGTGACCCCTCTCCCTGTGACCCCTCTCCCTGTGACCCCTCTCCGTGACTCCTCTCACTGTGACTCCTCTCCCTGTGACCCCGCTCCCTGTGACTCCTCTCCCTGTGACTCCTCTCCCTGTGACCCCCTCCCTGTGACCCCTGTCACTGTGACCCCTCTCCCTGTGACCCCTCTCCCTGTGACCCCTCTCCCTGTGACCCTCTCCCTGTGACCCCTCTCCCTGTGACCCCTCTCCCTGTGACCCCTCTCCCTGTGACCCCTCTCCCTGTGACCCCTCTCCCTGTGACCCCGCTCCCTGTAACCCCTCTCCCTGTGACCCCTCTCCCTGTGACCCCGCTCCCTGTGACCCTCTCCCTGTGACCCCTCTCCCTGTGACCCCTCTCCCTGTGACCCCCTCCCTGTGACCCCTGTCACTGTGACCCCTCTCCCTGTGACCCCGCTCCCTGTGACCCTCTCCCTGTGACCCCTCTCCCTGTGACCCCTCTCCCTGTGACCCCTCTCCCTGTGACCCCTCTCACTGTGACCCCTCTCACTGTGACCCCTCTCCCTGTGACCCCGCTCCCTGTGACCCCTCTCCCTGTGACCCCTCTCCCTGTGACCCCTCTCCCTGTGACCCCCCTCACTGTGACCTCTCACCCTGTGACCACTCTCCCTGTGACCCCTCTCCCTGTGACCCCTCTCACTGTGACCCCTCTCACTGTGACCCCTCTCCCTGTGACCCCGCTCCCTGTGACCCCTCTCCCTGTGACCCCTCTCCCTGTGACTCCGCTCCCTGTGACCCCTCTCCCTGTGACCCCTCTCCCTGTGACTCCTCTCCCTGTGACCCCTCTCCCTGTGACCCCGCTCCCTGTGACCCCTCTCCCTGTGACCCCTCTCGCTGTGACTCCTCTCCCTGTGACTCCTCTCCCTGTGACCCCTCTCCCTGTGACCCCTCTCCCTGTGACCCCTCTCGCTGTGACCCCTCTCCCTGTGACCCCTCTCCGTGACTCCTCTCACTGTGACTCCTCTCCCTGTGACCCCCTCCCTGTGACCCCTGTCACTGTGACCCCTCTCCCTGTGACTCCTCTCCCTGTGACTCCTCTCCCTGTGACCCCTCTCGCTGTGACCCCTCTCATCGTGACACCAGTTGTTTCTATTTTGTTAAAATATCAGAGGCCAAAGAACGAAAGCAGTGGGAACTTTGTAGCCAGTACTAGGTAGCACTGAGACACCACAAGCTCCATCTACCTCTGCTCACTGCACAGATTGGGTTATTGTCCCACAAGGAACTCAATGGCCGAAAAATTTGGTTGATTTGCGCCTCCTGTTAGCACTCTAAGAGGGTGCTAACGGAGTGCAAAGCAACTAGAGCCTGGGCGCGGCGCCGCCAACGCCTCCCGCGAAATTCAGTGGGAGGTTAGCGGTGGTGGTAACCGGCCGTCATCAATGACGACATCGCTGTGTGCAGCACCCCACTCGCGCCCCGGCTGCGATCTTCAGTAACGCCCCATGACTTACCGCTGGACACTATGTCCGACGGGGTCAGGGGGGCCTACCTGTGGCCGGGGAGGCGCAAATTAAAGGGAAGGTGCCGGGCGGCCATTTTTGTTGCTGGCCGCCTGCCAGCACCTGCCCCTTCTGCTGTCCCCGGCCTCCTGAGCAGCTTCCCCGCGGAGTGCCGGCTACGCTCCGTGAGACCGGCACTTCTCTTGAGTGCCGGGCTCTTTTGCCGGCTCTCCGATCCCTGGTGGCCCAGCTGGGCCCCGGGTCGCGTTGCGCTAGGCCACTCCCCTTTAACAAGTGGAGGAAGGCCCGCAGTATTGCGGCGCGACGTGCCGCAGTGCATGGCGCTGTGGCACGTAGCGCCGTGACATTCACTCGTAGCGCCCCTCTTCACTCTTGGGGCGCTACCGGTGAATTTCGGGCGCGGGGGCGCTAATTTATTCGGGGCGCTAAAGGTAGCTCCCTGGCGAAGTTAGTGCCCCAAAGGGGGCGCCACCCAATTTTCCCCCAGTGTTCCCTATAAGCTGCACTTTGTTCTGCACGGCCGGTTTCTTTTAATGCGTGGTCCCCTGCGCGGTCCCTCTGTGCATGCACGGTATTTACAATGTAAAAGCCGGTGAGTGGCCTGCGTGGGACCTTTCCGATTACTGCACTGCTGCGTGTGCGTGCTCCCTAGCCAGAACATTGAAGGATCTAAACAGCCAAACACACACAGAAGCTTTCTTCCACTTATTTTTCTTTCAATTTCTGCCCCCTCGAAGGCGCTGACTCTCACTGGGGCCCGTGTTCCACGGGCGCTGGCTGCCCTCCAGCACCTCACCCAAGTGGGCATTCTTCCTGTCCGTGCCCACTGAGGGCTATTTGCTTGGGAGGGTGGGGAAAGGGGCCATCACAGCCAAACCTGCTCCTGCCCTCACCAACGTACACGGCAAGGTATTAAACTGAATGGGAACTGTAGTTATTTCGGCCTTCTGTAGCCTGGGGCCAACTGTTGGGCCTCTTTTCACATTTTGAAACACTTTATGACTTGACTCCTGGCTCTGATAGCAGTCGCTCACTCATCAGCTGATGAGAAATGGCAGGCAATGTCGTCCCTGGCACAGATGGAGCTGTTTCATGCCTGTGCCTTTCAGAAAAGGGAGAAGCATACAGTTTCTGCCCAATGTACAACATAGACCTATTGCTCAACACCTTATTTACCTCACCAGCTCAATTGTTACCAAATTCCTGGACACGGCCTTCTCCAATTTCAAGGAACTTCCTAGCTTTCCCAAGAGCGGTATTTTAAAGAATTTAACCCCTGATTACAGGTCATCAGATATTTGGAAATTCGCCAGCGCTATTTAAAGGGACATGCAGTACTTACAGGTTAGTTGCTGGATTATTTCTTCTGGCTGCTGGTTGACTTGCAAGCGGTTTTGGAGAATTTCTAGAGTTCAAATTTTCATTAATCTACAAGGCTGCTCTTGTAAGATATCCTCTTACAATACACTGTATCAGTGTAATGTAGGGTGTATTGGAATGGGCAGTATGAAGTGGGTTACATTGGATAATACAAGAAGTTGGCTCCAGGTATGGGTGGCCTGGTAGGGCTTCCTCTGGGAATTGAACATGACTGGGAGAATGAAGGGAGATATGTCAGAGCAGGACAAGCTGCTAGAAGAGGGAAGAGGAGGAAGGGGGTGAAGGGCCCTCAGCAGGAGGCCATATTCTCAGAGGGTCTTGAGGGAGCAACTCTACCCTATCATGGACTCTACCCACCCATTTAATCACCTCCCACAGCCCATGTACACTCTCCCCTATCATGGACTCTACCCACCCATTTAATCACCTCCCACAGCCCATGTACACTCTACCCTATCATGGACTCTACGCACCCATTTAAGCTCCTCCCACAGCCCATGTACACTCTCCCCTATCACAGACTCGACCCACCCATTTAATCTCCTCCCACAGCCCATGTACACTCTCCCCTATCACAGACTCTACCCACCCATTTAATCTCCTCCCACAGCACATGTACACTCTACCCTATCATGGACTCTACCCACCCATTTAATCTCCTCCCACAGCCCATGTACACTCTCCCCTATCACAGACTCTACCCACCCATTTAAGCTCCTCCCACAGCCCATGTACACTCTCCCCTATCACGGACTCTACCCACCCATTTAATCTCCTCCCACAGCCCCTGTACACTCTACCCTATCATGGACTCTACCCACCCATTTAATCTCCTCCCACAGCCCGTGTACACTCTCCCCTATCATGGACTCTACCCACCCATTTAATCTCCTCCCACAGCCCATGTACACTCTACCCTATCACGGACTCTACCCACCCATTTAATCTCCTCCCACAGCCCATGTACACTCTCCCCTATCATGGACTCTCCCCACCCATTTAATCTCCTCCCACAGCCCATGTACACTCTCCCCTATCATGGACTCTACCCACCCATTTAATCCCCTCCCACAGCCATGTACACTCTCCCCTATCATGGACTCTACCCATCCATTTAATCTCCTCCCACAGCCCATGTACACTCTCCCCTATCATGGACTCTACCCATCCATTTAATCTCCTCCCACAGCCCATGTACACTCTACCCTATCATGGACTCTACCCACCCATTTAATCTCCTCCCACAGCCCATGTACACTCTCCCCTATCACAGACTCTACCCACCCATTTAAGCTCCTCCCACAGCCCATGTACACTCTCCCCTATCACGGACTCTACCCACCCATTTAATCTCCTCCCACAGCCCCTGTACACTCTACCCTATCATGGACTCTACCCATCCATTTAATCTCCTCCCACAGCCCATGTACACTCTACCCTATCATGGACTCTACCCACCCATTTAATCTCCTCCCACAGCCCATGTACACTCTCCCCTATCACAGACTCTACCCACCCATTTAAGCTCCTCCCACAGCCCATGTACACTCTCCCCTATCACGGACTCTACCCACCCATTTAATCTCCTCCCACAGCCCCTGTACACTCTACCCTATCATGGACTCTACCCACCCATTTAATCTCCTCCCACAGCCCGTGTACACTCTCCCCTATCATGGACTCTACCCACCCATTTAATCTCCTCCCACAGCCCATGTACACTCTACCCTATCACGGACTCTACCCACCCATTTAATCTCCTCCCACAGCCCATGTACACTCTCCCCTATCATGGACTCTCCCCACCCATTTAATCTCCTCCCACAGCCCATGTACACTCTCCCCTATCATGGACTCTACCCACCCATTTAATCCCCTCCCACAGCCATGTACACTCTCCCCTATCATGGACTCTACCCATCCATTTAATCTCCTCCCACAGCCCATGTACACTCTCCCCTATCATGGACTCTACCCACCCATTTAATCTCCTCACACAGCCCATGTACACACGCCCCTATCATGGACTCTACCCACCCATTTAATCTCCTCCCACAGCCCATGTACACTCTACCCTATCATGGACTCTCCCCACCCATTTCATCTCCTCCCACAGCCCATGTACACTCTCCCCTATCATGGACTCGACCCACCCATTTAATCTCCTCCCACAGCCCATGTACACTCTCCCCTATCACAGACTCTACCCACCCATTTAATCTCCTCCCACAGCACATGTACACTCTACCCTATCATGGACTCTACCCACCCATTTAATCTCCTCCCACAGCCCATGTACACTCTCCCCTATCACAGACTCTACCCACCCATTTAAGCTCCTCCCACAGCCCATGTACACTCTCCCCTATCACGGACTCTACCCACCCATTTAATCTCCTCCCACAGCCCCTGTACACTCTACCCTATCATGGACTCTACCCACCCATTTAATCTCCTCCCACAGCCCGTGTACACTCTCCCCTATCATGGACTCTACCCACCCATTTAATCTCCTCCCACAGCCCATGTACACTCTACCCTATCACGGACTCTACCCACCCATTTAATCTCCTCCCACAGCCCATGTACACTCTCCCCTATCATGGACTCTCCCCACCCATTTAATCTCCTCCCACAGCCCATGTACACTCTCCCCTATCATGGACTCTACCCACCCATTTAATCCCCTCCCACAGCCATGTACACTCTCCCCTATCATGGACTCTACCCATCCATTTAATCTCCTCCCACAGCCCATGTACACTCTCCCCTATCATGGACTCTACCCATCCATTTAATCTCCTCCCACAGCCCATGTACACTCTACCCTATCATGGACTCTACCCACCCATTTAATCTCCTCCCACAGCCCATGTACACTCTCCCCTATCACAGACTCTACCCACCCATTTAAGCTCCTCCCACAGCCCATGTACACTCTCCCCTATCACGGACTCTACCCACCCATTTAATCTCCTCCCACAGCCCCTGTACACTCTACCCTATCATGGACTCTACCCATCCATTTAATCTCCTCCCACAGCCCATGTACACTCTACCCTATCATGGACTCTACCCACCCATTTAATCTCCTCCCACAGCCCATGTACACTCTCCCCTATCACAGACTCTACCCACCCATTTAAGCTCCTCCCACAGCCCATGTACACTCTCCCCTATCACGGACTCTACCCACCCATTTAATCTCCTCCCACAGCCCCTGTACACTCTACCCTATCATGGACTCTACCCACCCATTTAATCTCCTCCCACAGCCCGTGTACACTCTCCCCTATCATGGACTCTACCCACCCATTTAATCTCCTCCCACAGCCCATGTACACTCTACCCTATCACGGACTCTACCCACCCATTTAATCTCCTCCCACAGCCCATGTACACTCTCCCCTATCATGGACTCTCCCCACCCATTTAATCTCCTCCCACAGCCCATGTACACTCTCCCCTATCATGGACTCTACCCACCCATTTAATCCCCTCCCACAGCCATGTACACTCTCCCCTATCATGGACTCTACCCATCCATTTAATCTCCTCCCACAGCCCATGTACACTCTCCCCTATCATGGACTCTACCCACCCATTTAATCTCCTCACACAGCCCATGTACACACGCCCCTATCATGGACTCTACCCACCCATTTAATCTCCTCCCACAGCCCATGTACACTCTACCCTATCATGGACTCTCCCCACCCATTTCATCTCCTCCCACAGCCCATGTACACTCTCCCCTATCATGGACTCGACCCACCCATTTAATCTCCTCCCACAGCCCATGTACACTGTCCCCTATCATGGACTCTAGCCACCCATTTAATCTCCTCCCACAGCCCATGTACACTCTACCATATCATGGGCTCTACCCACCCATTTAATCTCCTCCCACAGCCCATGTACACTCTCCCCTATCATGTACTCTACCCACCCATTTAATCTCCTCCCACAGCCCATGTACACACTACCCTATCACGGACTCTACCCACCCATTTAATCTCCTCCCACAGCCCATGTACACTCTCCCCTATCCCAGACTCTACCCACCCATTTAAGCTCCTCCCACAGCCCATGTACACTCTCCCCTATCACGGACTCTACCCACCCATTTAATCTCCTCCCACAGCCCCTGTACACTCTACCCTATCATGGACTCTACCCACCCATTTAATCTCCTCCCACAGCCCGTGTACACTCTCCCCTATCATGGACTCTACCCACCCATTTAATCTCCTCCCACAGCCCATGTACACTCTACCCTATCACGGACTCTACCCACCCATTTAATCTCCTCCCACAGCCCATGTACACTCTCCCCTATCATGGACTCTCCCCACCCATTTAATCTCCTCCCACAGCCCATGTACACTCTCCCCTATCATGGACTCTACCCACCCATTTAATCCCCTCCCACAGCCATGTACACTCTCCCCTATCATGGACTCTACCCATCCATTTAATCTCCTCCCACAGCCCATGTACACTCTCCCCTATCATGGACTCTACCCACCCATTTAATCTCCTCACACAGCCCATGTACACACGCCCCTATCATGGATTCTACCCACCCATTTAATCTCCTCCCACAGCCCATGTACACTCTACCCTATCATGGACTCTCCCCACCCATTTCATCTCCTCCCACAGCCCATGTACACTCTCCCCTATCATGGACTCGACCCACCCATTTAATCTCCTCCCACAGCCCATGTACACTGTCCCCTATCATGGACTCTAGCCACCCATTTAATCTCCTCCCACAGCCCATGTACACTCTACCATATCATGGGCTCTACCCACCCATTTAATCTCCTCCCACAGCCCATGTACACTCTCCCCTATCATGTACTCTACCCACCCATTTAATCTCCTCCCACAGCCCATGTACACACTACCCTATCACGGACTCTACCCACCCATTTAATCTCCTCCCACAGCCCATGTACACTCTCCCCTATCCCAGACTCTACCCACCCATTTAATCACCTCCCACAGCCCATGTACACTCTCCCCTATCATGGACTCTACCCACCCATTTAATCTCCTCCCACAGCCCGTGTACACTCTACCCTATCATGGACTCTACCCACCCATTTAATCTCCTCCCACAGCCCGTGTACACTCTCCCCTATCATGGACTCTACCCACCCATTTAATCTCCTCCCACAGCCCATGTACACTCTCTCCCATCAGTGACTCGACCCACCCATTTAATCTCCTCCCACAGCCGATGTACACTCTCCCCTATCATGGACTCTACCCACCCATTTAATCTCCTCCCACAGCCCATGTACACTCTCCCCTATCATGGACTCTCCCCACCCATTTAATCTCCTCCCACAGCCCATGTACACTCTCCCCTATCATGGACTCTACCCACCTATTTAATCTCCTCCCACAGCCCATGTACACTCTCCCCTATCATGGACACCAGCCACCCATTTAATCTCCTCCCACAGCCCATGTACACTCTACCCTATCATGGGCTCTACCCACCCATTTAATCTCCTCCCACAGCCCATGTACACTCTCCCCTATCATGGACTCTACCCACCCATTTAATCTCCTCCCACAGCCCATGTACACTCTCCCCTATCACGGACTCTACCCACCCATTTAATCTCCTCCCACAGCCCATGTACACTCTCCCCTATCACTGACTCTACCCACCCATTTAATCTCCTCCCACAGCCCATGTACACTCTACCCTATCATGGACTCTACCCACCCATTTAATCTCCTCCCACAGCCCATGTACGCTCTCCCCTATCATGGACTCTCCCCACCTATTAATCTCCTCCCACAGCCCATGTACACTCTCCCCTATCATGGACTCTACCCACCCATTTAATCTCCTCCCACAGCCCATGTACACTCTCCCCTATCATGGACTCTACCCACCCATTTAATCTCCTCACACAGCCCATGTACATGCTCCCCTATCATGGACTCTACCCACCCATTTAATCTCCTCCCACAGCCCATGTACACTCTACCCTATCATGGACTCTCCCCACCCATTAAATCTCCTCCCACGGCCCATGTACACTCTCCCCTCTCATGGACTCTCCCCACCCATTTAATCTCCTCACACAGCCCATGTGCACTCTCCCCTATCATGGACTCTACCCACCCCTTTAATCTCCTCCCACAGCCCATGTACACTCTACCCTATCATGGAATCTACCCACCCATTTAATCTCCTCCTACAGCCCATGTACACGCTCCCCTATCATGGACTCTACCCACCCATTTAATCTCCTCCCACAGCCCATGGACACTCTACCCTCTCATGGACTCTACCCAACCATTTAATCTCCTCCTACAGCCCATGTACACTCTCCCCTATCATGGACTCTACCCACCCATTTAATCTCCTCCCACAGCCCATGTACACTCTACCCTATCATGGACTCTCCCCACCCATTTAATCTCCTCCCACATCCCGTGTACACTCTCCCCTATCACTGACTCTACCCACCCATTTAATCTCCTCCCACAGCCCATGTACACTCTCCCCTATCCCAGACTCTACCCACCCATTTAATCTCCTCCCACAGCCCATGTACACTCTCCCCTATCATGGACTCTACCCACCCATTTAATCTCCTCCCACAGCCCGTGTACACTCTACCCTATCATGGACTCTACCCACCCATTTAATCTCCTCCCACAGCCCATGTACACTCTCCCCTATCATGGACTCTACCCACCCATTTAATCTCCTCCCACAGCCCATGTACACTCTACCCTATCATGGACTCTCCCCACCCATTTAATCTCCTCCCACAGCCCATGTACACTCTCCCCTATCATGGACTCTCCCCACCCATTTAATTTCCTCCCACAGCCCATGTACACTCTCCACTATCATGGACTCTACCCACCCATTTAATCTCCTCCCACAGCCCATGTACACTCTCCCCACCCATTTAATCTCCTCCCACAGCCCATGTACACTCTCCCCTATCATGGACTCTCCCCACCCATTTAATCTCCTCCCACAGCCCATGTACACTCTCCCCACCCATTTAATCTCCTCCCACAGCCCATGTACACTCTCCCCTATCATGGACTCTCCCCACCCATTTAATCTCCTCCCACAGCCCATGTACACTCTACCCTATCATGGACTCTACCCACCCATTTAATCACCTCCCACAGCCCATGTACACTCTCCCCTATCATGGACTCTCCCCACCCATTTAATCTCCTCCCACAGCCCATGTACACTCTCTCCTATCATGGACTCCACCCACCCATTTAATCTCCTCCCACAGCCCATGTACACTCTTCCCTATCATGGACTCTACCCAGCCATTTAATCTCCACACACAGCCCATGTACACGCTCCCCTATCATGGACTCTACCCACCCATTTAATCTCCTCCCGCAGCCCATGTACACTCTACCCTATCATGGACTCTCCCCACCCATTAAATCTCCTCCCACAGCCCGTGTACACTCTCCCCTATCATGGACTCTCCCCACCCATTTAATCTCCTCCCACAGCCCATGTACACTCTACCCTATCATGGACTCTACCCACCCATTTAATCTCCTCCTACAGCCCATGTACACTCTCCCCTATCATGGACTCTACCCACTCATTTAATCTCCTCCCACAGCCCATGCACACTCTCTCCTATCATGGACTCGACCCACCCATTTAATCTCCTCCCACAGCCCAAGTACACTCTACCCTATCATGGACTCTCCCCGCCCATTTAATCTCCTCCCACAGCCCATGCACACTTTCCGCAATCATGGACTCTCCCCACCCATTTAATCTCCTCACACAGCCCATGTACACTCTACCCTATCATGGACTCTACCCACCCATTTAATCTCCTCCCACAGCCCATGTACACTCTCCCCTATCATGGACTCTACCCACCCATTTAATCTCCTTACACAGCCCATGTACACTCTCCCCTATCATGGACACTACCCACCCATTTAGTCTCCTCCCACAGCCCATGTACACTCTCCCCTATCATGGACTCTACCCACCCATTTAATCTCCTCCCACAGCCCATGTACACTCTCCCCTATCATGGACTCTACCCACCGATTTAATCTCCTCCCACAGTCCATGCACACTCTCCCCTATCACGGACTCTACCCACCCAATTAATCTCCACCCATAGCCCATCACTCTCCCCTATCATGGACTCTACCCACCCATTTAATCTCCTCCCACAGCCCATGTACACTCTCCCCTATCATGGAATCTACCCACCCATTTATCTCCTCACACAGCCCATGTACACTCTCCCCTATCATGGACTCTACCCACCCATTTAATCTCCTCACACAGCCCATGTACACTCTCCCCTATCATGGACTCTACCCACCCATTTAATCTCCTCCCACAGCGCATGTACACTCTGCACTATCATGGACTCTCCCCACCCATTAAATCTCCTCCCACAGCCCATGTACACTCTCCCCTATCATGGACTCTACCCACCCATTTAATCTCCTCCCACAGCCCATGTACACTCTCCCCTATCATGGACTCCAGCCACCCATTTAATCTCATCCCACAGCCCATGTACACTCTCCCCTATCATGGACTCTACCCACCCATTTAATCTCCTCCCACAGCCCATGTGCACTCTACCCTATCATGGACTCTACCCACCCATTTAATCTCCTCCCACAGCCCATGTACACTCTCCCCTATCATGGACTCTCCCCACCCATTTAATTTCCTCCCACAGCCCATGTACACTCTCCACTATCATGGACTCTACCCACCCATTTAATCTCCTCCCACAGCCCATGTACACTCTCCACTATCATGGACTCTACCCACCCATTTAATCTCCTCCCACAGCCATGTACACTCTCCCCTATCATGGACTCTACCCACCCATTTAATCTCCTCCCAGAGCCCATGTACACTCTCCCCTATCATGGACTCTACCCACCCATTTAATCTCCTCCCACAGCCCATGTACACTCTCCCCTATCATGGACTCTACCCACCCATTTAATCTCCTTCCACAGCCCATGTACACTCTCCCCTATCATGGACTCTCCCCACCCATTTAATCTCCTCCCACAGCCCATGTACACTCTCCCCACCCATTTAATCTCCTCCCACAGCCCATGTACACTCTCCCCTATCATGGACTCTCCCCACCCATTTAATCTCCTCCCACAGCCCATGTACACTCTACCCTATCATGGACTCTACCCACCCATTTAATCACCTCCCACAGCCCATGTACACTCTCCCCTATCATGGACTCTCCCCACCCATTTAATCTCCTCCCACAGCCCATGTACACTCTCTCCTATCATGGACTCCACCCACCCATTTAATCTCCTCCCACAGCCCATGTACACTCTTCCCTATCATGGACTCTACCCAGCCATTTAATCTCCACACACAGCCCATGTTCACGCTCCCCTATCATGGACTCTACCCACCCATTTCATCTCCACCCGCAGCCCATGTACACTCTACCCTATCATGGACTCTCCCCACCCATTAAATCTCCTCCCACAGCCCGTGTACACTCTCCCCTATCATGGACTCTCCCCACCCATTTAATCTCCTCACACAGCCCATGTACACTCTCCCCAATCATGGACTCTCCCCACCCATTTAATCTCCTCCCACAGCCCATGTACACTCTACCCTATCATGGACTCTACCCACCCATTTAATCTCCTCCTACAGCCCATGTACACTCTCCCCTATCATGGACCCTACCCACTCATTTAATCTCCTCCCACAGCCCATGCACACTCTCTCCTATCATGGACTCTACCCACCCATTTAATCTCCTCCCACAGCCCATGCACACTCTACCCTATCATGGACTCTCCCCGCCCATTTAATCTCCTCCCACAGCCCATGCACACTTTCCGCAATCATGGACTCTCCCCACCCATTTAATCTCCTCACACAGCCCATGTACACTCTACCCTATCATGGACTCTACCCACCCATTTAATCTCCTCCCACAGCCCATGTACACTCTCCCCTATCATGGACTCTACCCACCCATTTAATCTCCTCCCACAGCCCATGTACACTCTACCCTATCATGGACTCTCCCCACCCATTTAATCTCCTCCCACAGCCCATGCACACTTTCCCCTATCATGGACTCTCCCCACCCATTTAATCTCCTTACACAGCCCATGTACACTCTCCCCTATCATGGACTCTACCCACCCATTTAGTCTCCTCCCACAGCCCATGTACACTCTCCCCTATCATGGACTCTACCCACCCATTTAATCTCCTCCCACAGCCCATGTACACTCTCCCCTATCATGGACTCTACCCACCGATTTAATCTCCTCCCACAGTCCATGCACACTCTCCCCTATCACGGACTCTACCCACCCAATTAATCTCCACCCATAGCCCATCACTCTCCCCTATCATGGACTCTACCCACCCATTTAATCTCCTCCCACAGCCCATGTACACTCTCCCCTATCATGGAATCTACCCACCCATTTATCTCCTCACACAGCCCATGTACACTCTCCCCTATCATGGACTCTACCCACCCATTTAATCTCCTCACACAGCCCATGTACACTCTCCCCTATCATGGACTCTACCCACCCATTTAATCTCCTCCCACAGCGCATGTACACTCTACACTATCATGGACTCTCCCCACCCATTAAATCTCCTCCCACAGCCCATGTACACTCTCCCCTATCATGGACTCTACCCACCCATTTAATCTCCTCCCACAGCCCATGTACACTCTCCCCTATCATGGACTCCAGCCACCCATTTAATCTCATCCCACAGCCCATGTACACTCTACCCTATCATGGATTCTACCCACCCATTTAATCTCCTCCCACAGCCCATGTACACTCTCCCCTATCATGGACTCTACCCACCCATTTAATCTCCTCCCACAGCCCATGTGCACTCTACCCTATCACGGACTCTACCCACCCATTTAATCTCCTCCCACAGCCTGTGTACACTGTCCCCTATCACGGACTCTCCCCACCCATTTAATCTCCTCCCACAGCCCATGTACACTCGACCCTATCATGGACTCTACCCAGCCATTTGATCTCCTCCCACAGCCCATGTACACTCTCCACTATCATGGAATCTACCCACCCATTTAATCTCCTCCCACAGCCCATGTACACTCTCCCCTATCATGGACTCTCCCCACCCATTTAATCTCCTCACACAGCCCATGTACACTCTCCCCTATCATGGACTCTACCCACCCATTTAATATCCTCCCACAGCCCAAGTACACTCTACCCTATCATGGACTCTAGCCACCCATTTAATCTCCTCCCACAGCCCATGTACACTCTCCCCTATCATGGACTCTAACCATCCATTTAATCTCCTCCCACAGCCCATGTACACTCTACCCTAACATGGACTCTACCCACCCATTTAATCTCCTCCCACAGCCCATGTACACTCTCCCCTATCATGGACTCTACCCACTCATTTAATCTCCTCCCACAGCCGATGCACACTCTACCCTATCATGGACTCTCCCCACCCATTTAATCTCCTCCCACAGCCCATGCACACTTTCCCCTATCATGGACTCTCCCCACCCATTTAATCTCCTCACACAGCCCATGTACACTCTATCCTATCATGGACTCTAGCCACCCATTTAATCTCCTCCCACAGCCCATGCACACTTTCCCCTATCATGGACTCTCCCCACCCATTTAATCTCCTCACACAGCCCATGTACACTCTCCCCTATCATGGACTCTACCCACCCATTTAGTCTCCTCCCACAGCCCATGTACACTCTCCCCTATCATGGAGTCTACCCACCCATTTAATCTGCTCCCACAGCCCATGTACACTCTCCCCTATCATGGACTCTACCCACCGATATAATCTCCTCCCACAGCCCATGTGCACTCTCCCCTATCACGGACTCTACCCACCCAATTAATCTCCACCCACAGCCCATCACTCTCCCCTATCATGGACTCTACCCACCCATTTAATCTCCTCCCACAGCCCATGTACACTCTCCCCTATCATGGACTCTACCCACCCATTGATCTCCTCACACAGCCCATGTACACTCTCCCCTATCATGGACTCTACCCACCCATTTAATCTCCTCCCACAGCCCATGTACACTCTCCACTATCATGGACTCTCCCCACCCATTTAATCTCCTCCCACAGCCCATGTACACTCTCCCCTATCATGGACTCTACCCACCCATTTAATCTCCTCCCACAGCCCATGTACACTCTCCCCTATCATGGACTCTAGCCACCCATTTAATCTCCTCCCGCAGCCCATGTACACTCTACCCTATCATGGACTCTACCCACCCATTTAATCTCCTCCCACAGCCCATGTACACTCTCCCCTATCATGGACTCTGCCCACCCATTTAATCTCCTCCCACAGCCCATGTACACTCTACCCTATCACGGACTCTACCCACCCATTTAATCTCCTCCCACAGCCCATATACACTCTCCCCTATCAGACTCTACCCACCCATTGAATCTCCTCCCACAGCCCATGTACACTCTGCCCTATCATGGACTCTACCAACCCATTTAATCTCCTCCCACAGCCCATGTACACTCTCCCCTATCATAGACTCTACCCACCCATTTAATCTCCTCCCACAGCCCGTGTACAGTCTCCCCTATCATGGACTCTACCCACCCATTTAATCTCCTCCCACAGCCCGTGTACACTCTACCCTATCACGGACTCTATCCACCCATTTAAGCTCCTCACACAGCCCATGTACACTCTCCCCTATCATTGACTCTACCCACCCATTTAATCTCCTCCCACAGCCCGTGTACACTCTCCCCTATCATGGACTCTACCCACCCATTTAATCTCCTCCCACAGCCCGTGTACACTCTACCCTATCATGGACTCTACCCACCCATTTAATCTCCTCCCACATCCCGTGTACACTCTCCCCTATCAGTGACTCTACCCACCCATTTAATCTCCTCCCACAGCGCATGTACACTCTCCCCTATCCCAGACTCTACCCACCCATTTAATCTCCTCCCACAGCCCATGTACACTCTCCCCTACCATGGACTCTACCCACCCATTTAATCTCCTCCCACAGCCCATGTACACTCTCCCCTATCATGGACTCTACCCACCCATTTAATCTCCTCCCACAGCCCATGTACACTCTCCCCTATCACGGACTCTACCCACCCATTTTATCTCCTCCCACAGCCCACGTACACTCTCCCCTATCACTGACTCGACCCACCAATTTAATCTCCTCCCACAGCCCATGTACACACTACCCTTTCATGGAATCTCCCCACCCATTTAATCTCCTCCTACAGCCCATGTACACTCTCCCCTATCATGGACTCTCCCCACCCATTTAATCTCCTCCCATAGCCCATGTACACTGTCCCCTATCATGGACTCTACCCACCCATTTAATCTCCTCCCACAGCCCATGTGCACTCTCCCCTATCATGGACTCGACCCACCCATTTAATCTCCTCCCAGAGCCCATGTACATGCACCCCTATCATGGACTCTACCCACCCATTTAATCCGCTTCCACAGCCCATGTGCACTCTCCCCTATCATGGACTCTACCCACCCATTTAATCTCCTCCCACAGCCCATATACACTCTCCCCTATCAGACTCTACCCACCCATTGAATCTCCTCCCACAGCCCATGTACACTCTCCCCTATCATGGACTCTACCCACCCATTTAATCTCCTCCCACAGCCCATGTACACTCTCCCCTATCATGAACTCGACCCACCCATTTAATCTCCTCCCATAGCCCATGTACACTCTACCCTATCATGGGCTCTACCCACCCATTTAATCCTCTTCCACAGCCCATGTACACTCTCCCCTATCATGGACTCTACCCACCCATTTAATCTCCTCCCACAGCCCATATACACTCTCCCCTATCAGACTCTACCCACCCATTGAATCTCCTCCCACAGCCCATGTACACTCTGCCCTATCATGGACTCTACCCACCCATTTAATCTCCTCCCACAGCCCATGTACACTCTCCCCTATCATAGACTCTACCCACCCATTTAATCTCCTCCCACAGCCCGTGTACAGTCTCCCCTATCATGGACTCTACCCACCCATTTAATCTCCTCCCACAGCCCATGTACACTCTACCCTATCACGGACTCTATCCACCCATTTAAGCTCCTCACACAGCCCATGTACACTCTCCCCTATCATTGACTCTACCCACCCATTTAATCTCCTCCCACATCCCGTGTACACTCTCCCCTATCAGTGACTCTACCCACCCATTTAATCTCCTCCCACAGCGCATGTACACTCTCCCCTATCCCAGACTCTACCCACCCATTTAATCTCCTCCCACAGCCCATGTACACTCTCCCCTATCATGGACTCTACCCACCCATTTAATCTCCTCCCACAGCCCATGTACACTCTCCCCTATCATGGACTCTACCCACCCATTTAATCTCCTCCCACAGCCCATGTACACTCTCCCCTATTACGGACTCTACCCACCCATTTTATCTCCTCCCACAGCCCACGTACACTCTCCCCTATCACTGACTCGACCCACCAATTTAATCTCCTCCCACAGCCCATGTACACACTACCCTATCATGGACTCTCCCCACCCATTTAATCTCCTCCCACAGCCCATGTACACTCTCCCCTATCATGGACTCTCCCCACCCATTTAATCTCCTCCCATAGCCCATGTACACTGTCCCCTATCATGGACTCTACCCACCCATTTAATCTCCTCCCACAGCCCATGTACACTCTCCCCTATCATGGACTCTACCCACCCATTTTATCTCCTCCCACAGCCCATGTACACTCTCCCCTATCATGGACTCTACCCACCCATTTAATCTCCTTCCACAGCCCATGTACACTCTCCCCTATCATGGACTCTACCCACTCATTTAATTTCCTCCCACAGCCCATGTACACTCTACCCTATCATGGACTCTACCCACCCATTTAATCTCCTCCCACAGCCCATGTACACTCTCCCCTATCATGGACTCTACCGACCCATTTAATCTCCTCCCACAGCCCATGTACGCTCTCCCCTATCACAGACTCTACCCACCCATTTAATATCCTCCCACAGTCCATGTACACTCTACCCTATCATAGACTCTACCCACCCATTTAATCTCCTCCCACAGCCCATGTACACTCTACCCTATCATGGACTCTACCCACCCATTTAATCTCCTCCCACAGTCCGTGTAGACTCTCTCCTATCATGGACTCTACTCACCCATTTAATCTCCTCCCACAGCCCATGTACACTCTACCCTATCATGGACTCTACCCACCCATTTAATCTCCTCCCACAGTCCATGTACACTCTCTCCTATCATGGACTCTACTCACCCATTTAATCTCCTCCCACAGCCCATGTACACTCTACCCTATCATTGACTCTACCCACCCATTTAATCTCCTCCCACAGCCCATGTACACTCTCCCCTATCATGGACTCGACCCACCCATTTAATCTCCTCCCATAGCCCATGTACACTCTACCCTATCATGGGCGCTACCCACCCATTTAATGCTCTTCCACAGCCCATGTACACTCTCCCCTATCATGGACTCTACCCACCCATTTAATCTCCTCCCACAGCCATTATACACTCTCCCCTATCAGACTCTACCCACCCATTGAATCTCCTCCCACAGCCCATGTACACTCTGCCCTATCATGGACTCTACCCACCCATTTAATCTCCTCCCACAGCCCATGTACACTCTCCCCTATCATAGACTCTACCCACCCATTTAATTTCCTCCCACAGCCCGTGTACAGTCTCCCCTATCATGGACTCTACCCACCCATTTAATCTCCTCCCACAGCCCATGTACACTCTACCCTATCACGGACTCTATCCACCCATTTAAGCTCCTCACACAGCCCATGTACACTCTCCCCTATCATGGACTCTACCCACCCATTTAATCTCCTCCCACAGCCCGTGTACACTCTCCCCTATCATGGACTCCACCCACCCATTTAATCTCCTCCCACAGCCCGTGTACACTCTCCCCTATCATGGACTCTACCCACCCATTTAATCTCCTCCCACAGCGCATGTACACTCTCCCCTATCCCAGACTCTGCCCACCCATTTAATCTCCTCCCACAGCGCATGTACACTCTCCCCTATCCCAGACTCTACCCACCCATTTAATCTCCTCACACAGCCCGTGTACACTCTACCCTATCATGGACTCTACCCACCCATTTAATCTCCTCCCACAGCCCGTGTACACTCTCCCCTATCATGGACTCTACCCACCCATTTAATCTCCTCCCACAGCCCATGTACACTCTACCCCAACACGGACTCTACCCACCCATTTTATCTCCTCCCACAGCCCACGTACACTCTCCCCTATCACTGACTCGACCCACCCATTTAATCTCCTCCCACAGCCCATGTACACTCTACCCTATCATGGACTCTCCCCACCCATTTAATCTCCTCCCACAGCCCATGTACACTCTCCCCTATCATGGACTCTCCCCACCCATTTAATCTCCTCCCATGGCCCATGTACACTCTCCCCTATCATGGACTCTACCTGTAGTGTATGTAACCGTCTACCTTTAAGAGACTATTGTATGTAACCGTTCACCTTTAAGAGACTATTGTATGTAACCGTTCACCTTTAAGAGAACTATTTTAGGTGTGGCACTACTTGTTTGGCTTCTGTATACGGTAATACCGACGGTGACCACACCGGTATATAAGTGCTGTGGCATGATTTATAGGGCAGATTCGCCCTGACCTTCGAATAGTAAAGTCCTGTTGTATGTTACTCCTGAAGTCTGTGTCGTAATTAACTGCACAACCCACAGACTTTACAGTGGCGACGAGTCCGATCGTACCCTGCGGCAACAATAATTTCAAAGCAACGAAAGAGCGTCGAAAAGAGGCAACCGCCCTCGTCATTCGGCTGGGAGAAAACTCAAGGCTGCAGCAGTAGAAAGGAGGAAGACTTTAGCGACAAAAACTTCCATCAGCAACAGGCACTGACTGTCCCTTCTGCCACGGTGACTGTGAGTAGGGAAAGTGAAAAGAATAGCCGGAGGATAAGGGCTGGGCACTCGACCACGGTCGAGGGGGAAAAGGAGCCGGACAAAAAGTCGGGTCCAACGGCGTCGTGAGAGACCGCGACCGGCGGGAAAAGCCGGGCGGTGACCGAAGCCACGAAGCGCTGCGACCGGGAGCGTAGGCGCGGGAAGAGAGAAACTCAGCCGCAGCCGGGGAGAGAAGCACCGGACTGCGAGAGGGCTGGGAGGCGCGATTGGGGTCCGAGCGAGCGGGAGAGGCAGAGCCGACCAAGAGAGAACTGTGCGAGAGCCAGTCCAGCGGCTGAACTGTCCTCCGTCAACGGGGTGTACCCAGCGCCGGTAGAGCTGAGCGAGCGGGAGAGAGACAGAGCCGACCAAGAGAGAACTGTGCGAGAGCCAGTCCAGCGGCTGAACTGTCCTCCGTCAACGGGGTGTACCCAGCGCCGGTAGAGCTGAGCGAGCGGGAGAGAGACAGAGCCGAGCAAGGGGAACTGTGCGAGAGCCAGCCCAGCGGCTGAACCTGTTCGCCGGCAACGGGGTACCCAGAGCCGGTCGCCCTGCCATAAAATAAAAAAAAAGGGAAAGCCTTGAAGCCGACGCGCAGGCTGTGAACCTGAAAGCTAGCGGCCGTCGCCCGTGGGGAAAGAGTACCCCTCCCGCCAGGGAAGAAACGCGGGAAGCCGCCATTAGGCGGGGAAGAAGACAGAAGCGGGAAACCGCCATTGAAGTGGGCGGGGAGAGAAGATAAGAGCGGGAAACCGCCATTTTCGCGGGAAAACCGCCATCTTAGAAAAAAAAGAAATAATAATTTAAAGAAATACTTGTGTTGTTCCCAAAGAGAGGAAGATGCCTAAGCGTGGTAACATCAACGATTTTAATTCCGAGGTAGAAGACTGGGCCACGTACGTGGAACGCATTGAGATCTATTGTGAGGCAAATAAAATAGAAGGAGATGACAAAGCTATAACCTTGCTGAACTCGATGGGCGCAAAGACATACGGGCTCTTGAAGCATCTACTAGCACCAGCTAAACCGGCGGATCAGACTTTCGATGATATTGTGGCTGTCCTGAAGGACCACTTGAACCCTACACCGTTGATGTTGGCTGAACGATTCAAATTCTATGCGAGAACGCAACGGAAAGACGAAAGCAACGCAGAATACTTGGTCGAACTGCGTAGACTAGCGAAATACTGCCAGTTTGGAGGGAATCTGACAGAGGCATTGCGAGACAAGTTCGTGTGCGGGTTGGCAAAGGAAGGAACGCAAAAGTGACTACTCGAAGAGAACGACCTTACACTTGACAGGGCTGTCCTTATTGCAGCATCGCACGAAGCCGCAGCGAAGGGAACTGCGGAAATGCAGCTAAAGACAGCAGCACTAAGTGTGGATCAAATTACCTCGACAACAACAAAATGCTATCGTTGTGGGAAGACAACACACGACCAGAACCAATGCTGGTTTAAGAACCAGGAATGTAGGAAATGTGGCAAACTGGGTCACATAGCTAAGGTATGCCGGTCAGGGAAGAAGACCAACAACCAAAGGACCAACAACCAAAGGAAGCCATCACAGGAAAGGTACAACAAGGTACACAAGGTGGCTGAGAAGAGTTCAGACAAACAGAATTCAGACTCAGACCCAAACGGCCAGGAGCTGGGTAGTCTGAGAATTCACAATGTGAGTAAGGAAGCTGACCTACAAACTATCTGGGTCATGCTAAAAATAGCTGGAATCCAAGTGAAAATGGATCAGCTCTATCAGTCATAAATCGAAGGGATTACCACCGGCTATTCTCACATATACCCTTAAGAGATACCAAGTTCGTATTGCAGACATACACGGGGTATAAAGTATACCCCATGGGAAAGATAAGAGTCAAAGTGAGAGATAGGGGTAAAGAACACCCAAGAATGAACTTATACGTACTACATGAGGGAGGACCACCACTTCTAGGACGGGAGTGGATCAAGAAAATAGACATGGAATGGCACTATCTAAAAGCCATAACGAGTGAGGACTCGGTGCAGACAAGCAGCTCAGATTCTGAAACGGATGACGATAAGACCAACCCAAATATGAAAGACAAGGCTGAAATGGACTTGCCGACGAAGGTTGGAAAAACGAAGGCATGCATAAAGGCTTATGCTCCAGAGAAGAACAAAGTTTCAGAACAGAACTCCACCGAACAACGACAACCTAGTTTGACAGAAAATTCTGAGCCTGTTCAAGTTACGGACATATCCATGACGGAAGAACACCGAGCTCGGACTCAAACTTATTTCAAATTACGACAACAATTAGAACAATTGAGTTACCGTCTCATACAAGAGATGAAAACATTGAAAAAGTTCTATGACACCGAATGGGAGAATCTGGAAAGACAACAGAAGCAGCTAGCTCAAGCAGAGAGCGACCATAGAGCCATCGTGACCAATTACCGATCACATCTCCCTTATGATGTTCAGGAGTTAGAATATTTGCATGATCTAGAGATACAGCATAAAGGCAAACCACGCTACACTGAGGATTTTGTTCTGCAATTGGAGACGGAGCTAGTGCAGGCAAGGTTAAGAGAAGCTGAATCGCACTGTGCGCTTAAAGAGATGCAGAAAAAAATCTTGGACACAGAAAAGAGAAACGCTTCTTTACCTGATGAGAATAATGTGGCCATGTTGCAAGAGGAGCTTATAGGGGCGAAACTGAAAGAAGCTAAGCAAAGGATGTTGGAACTTGAAACACAGAACCAAATCAGCAGTAACCAGCTATGTCGAGCAGAGAAGGAGTGCAATGGTCTACAGGAGAAGGTGCAATATCTCTCAGCCCAGAATAAGGGACTACTCACTCAGTTAAATGAAAGTAAAGGGAAAATGGCTGAGATAGACTGCAAGAATAAAGAAGATTTGATGGCAGTGAGACTTCGAGAGGCAGATAGCATAGCAGCCTTGGCTGAACTCCAACAGATAATTGCGAAAGAAGCAAATGAAGAGGAATCTTCAGGAAGCCAGGATTTTATTCCAGTTCTTCTCTACGACTCCTTACAAGCAGAGTGTGAGAAGTTGAAAGAACAGTATGAACAGGCCCAGGCTACAATTCTGGAGGGGGTTAACTCGGCAACCTCCGAAAAGCTAGTTTCAGTAGAAGCATATGAGCAACTAAAGGTTGAACATGAGCAAGAAGTCCAAAGGCTGCAGGAAATTCTTGATGAGCTCAAGGCCAAGACAGACTCATCGGTAGAAGTTCCATCCATAGAGGAGAAATTAGAGGTGAAAGACATGGCAGAACATGAAAGGCAAGATGTCCAAGAACTCAGAAAATTATTGAAGGAAACCCAAGACAAATATGAGGCGGCAATGACCGAGGTTCAACAACTTGAAGAACAGATTCAACTGGGAATCCTTTCAGCGGGAGAAAAGGAAACTGTAAGAAACACAGAGACTGTAAGACATGAGCTAGAGAGCATCATGGCACAAGAGCTAGATAGCATCATGGCACAACTTCTCCGAGCGCTGAAAGCCAAAGTCCAAGAGGAAAAGAAGGTGAAAGCATTGGAGGAAAAGGTGGATGAAATGGAGAAGACTCTGATTCACAGTGTTCCCGCGGAAGAGTTAACGGTCAGCCAACTCCTTCATATGTTGAGGGACAAGACTCTGCAATGGGAACAATCTGAACACGAGCTTCAATCTTCAGAGGGAAGGAGTTCGGAGCTCTCAAAAGTTACGGATATAGCTGAGGGTGCAACACGGATTTTACTGGGATGCCAAAAGTACGCTGAATCACGTCAATGGGAACAACAGACTGTTGAAACAGATGCTCCAGTAGAAGGATTGAACAGCCCGATCAATCAATCTCCGATGGAAGGGGAAGTATTGAAGTCATTAGTGAAGGATTTGCAGGAAACCCAGGAAGAGTGGGATGAATATGAACGCATAAAGAAGTCTCTTCAGGAAAGATGTCTAGGGAGGGAACAACAGTCGGCTAACGTCCAGTTGGGTAAGGAAGAAGTAGCAGGCCCTCTCGCTAGACTAGCTCAGGATGACACCGAATATTACCATGACCTGTTGAGTGACACGGAATATTACGAGGACTTGGTCTGCCCAGCTTGTGATGAAAACTCCCAAAGTGCAGAAATCAGGATGAAGCACTTAAAGTCTAAAGAACACAGGGAGATGGTGGCGCTACAGCTGGCAGCTGATAAGGGAGCCCCGAGAGTCTCCAAGAAGCAAAAAAGGAAAAGACGAAGCCGAAGATGATAACCATCTAAATCATTATCACTTCTAATGGGAAAGTAGGGAAAAATTACGAAGGCAGTCCAGCTGTTTGTAAAAGTCAGCACTGCTGGTTCAGCAGGACGGAAGTTCAAGCTGTTACGTCAAGGGAAAGACTATTGGATGAGTCACGCTAGCAATGTGAACCGGCTACACCACAGAGATGTTGTTCGGACCGAGTCAAGACCAGAGACTGAATCTGTGAACTGTTCCCACAGAGACTGAACCTGTGAACTGTTTTCCGCAGAGACTATGTCTGTAAATTGTTTGACATGAAGTTGAATATATGTTATGTTTAATGGGGAATACGTATGTTGTAAGCTAAAAAGGGACGATTGTAGTGTATGTAACCGTCTACCTTTAAGAGACTATAGTATGTAACCGTTCACCTTTAAGAGAACTATTTTAGGTGTGGCACTACTTGTTTGGCTTCTGTATACGGTAATACCGACGGTGACCACACCGGTATATAAGTGCTGTGGCATGATTTATAGGGCAGATTCGCCCTGACCTTCGAACAGTAAAGTCCTGTTGTATGTTACTCCTGAAGTCTGTGTCGTAATTAACTGCACAACCCACAGACTTTACACTACCCACCCATTTAATCTCCTCACACAGCCCATGTACACTCTCCCCTATCATGGACTCTACCCACCCATTTAATCTCCTCCCACAGCCCATGTACACTCTCCCCTATCATGGACTCTACCCACCCATTTAATCTCCTCCCACAGCCCATGTACACTCTCCCCTATCATGGACTCTACCCACCCATTTAATCTCCTCCCACAGCCCATGTACACTCTCCCCTATCCCAGACTCTACCCACCCATTTAATCTCCTCCCACAGCCCATGTACACTCTCCCCTATCATGGACTCTACCCACCCATTTAATCTCCTCCCACAGCCCATGTACACTCTCCCCTATCATGGACTCTACCCACCCATTTAATCTCCTCACACAGCCCATGTACACTCTCCCCTATCATGGACTCTACCCACCCATTTAATCTCCTCCCACAGCCCATGTACACTCTACCCTATCATGGACTCTCCCCACCCATTTAATCTCCTCCCACAGCCCATGTACACTCTCCCCTATCATGGACTCTACCCACCCATTTAATCTCCTCCCACAGCCCATGTACACTCTCCCCTATCATGGACTCTCCCCACACATTTAATCTCCTCACACAGCCCATGTACACTCTCCCCTATCATGGACTCTACCCACCCAGTTAATCTCCTCCCACAGCCCATGTACACTCTACCCTCTCATGGACTCTACCCACCCATTTAATCTCCTCCCACAGCCCATGTACACTCTCCCCTATCATGGACTCTACCCACCCATTTAATCTCCTCCCACAGCCCGTGTACACTCTACCCTATCACGGACTCCACCCACCCATTTAATCTCCTCCCACAGCCTGTGTACACTCTCCCCTATCATGGACTCTACCCACCCATTTAATCTCCTCCCACAGCCCATGTACACTCTACCCTATCATGGACTCTACCCACCCATTTAATCTCCTCCCACAGCCCATGTACACTCTCCCCTATCATGGACTCTACCCACCCATTTAACCTCCTCCCACAGCCCATGTACACTCTACCCTATCATGGACTCTCCCCACCCATTTAATCTCCTCACACAGCCCATGTACACTCTCCCCTATCATGGACTCTACCCACCCATTTAATCTCCTCCCACAGCCCATGTACACTCGACCCTATCATGGACTCTACCCACCCATTTGATCTCCTCTCACAGCCCATGTACACTCTCCCCTATCATGGACTCTACCCACCGATTTAATCTCCTCACACAGCCCATGTACACTCTCCCCTATCATGGACTCTACCCACCCATTTAATCTCCTCACACAGCCCATGTACACTCTCCCCTATCATGGACTCTACCCACCCATTTAATCTCCTCCCACAGCCCATGTACACTCTACACTATCATGGACTCTCCCCACCCATTTAATCTCCTCCCACAGCCCATGTACACTCTCCCCTATCATGGACACTACCCACCCATTTAATCTCCTCCCACAGCCCGTGCACACTCCCCCCTATCATGGACTCTACCCACCCATTTAATCTCCTCCCACAGCCCGTGTACACTCTACCCTATCATGGGCTCTACCCACCCATTTAATCTCCTCCCACATCCCGTGTACACTCTCCCCTATCACTGACTCTACCCACCCATTTAATCTCCTCCCACAGCGCATGTACACTCTCCCCTATCCCAGACTCTACCCACCCATTTAATCTCCTCCCACAGCCCATGTACACTCTCCCCTATCATGGACTCTACCCACCCATTTAATCTCCTCCCACAGCCCGTGGACACTCTACCCTATCATGGACTCTACCCACCCATTTAATCTCCTCCCACAGCCCGTGTACACTCTCCCCTATCACGGACTCTACCCACTCATTTAATCTCCTCCCACAGCCCATGTACACTCTACCCTAACACGGACTCTACCCACCCATTTAATCTCCTCACACAGCCCACGTACACTCTCCCCTATCACTGACTTGGCCCACCCATTTAATCTCCTCCCACAGCGCACGTACACTCTACCCTATCATGGACTCTCCCCACCCATTTAATCTCCTCCCACAGCCCATGTACACTCTCCCCTATCATGGACTCTACCCACCCATTTAATCTCCTCCCACAGCCCATGTACACTTTCCCCTATCATGGACTCTACCCACCCATTTAATCTCCTCCCACAGCCCATGTACACTCTCCCCTATCATGGACTCTACCCACCCATTTGATCTCCTCCCACAGCCATGTACACTCTCCCCTATCATGGACTCTACCCACCCATTTAATCTCCTCCCACAACCCATGTACACTCTCCCCTATCATGGACTCTAGCCACCCATTTAATCTCCTCCCACAGCCCATGTACACTCCACCCTATCATGGGCTCTACCCACCCATTTAATCTCCTCCCACAGCCCATGTACACTCTCCCCTATCATGGACTCTACCCACTCATTTAATCTCCTCCCACAGCCCATATACACTCTACCCTATTACGGACTCTACCCACCCATTAAATCTCCTCCCACAGCCCATGTACACTCTCCCCTATCATGGACTCTACCCACCCATTTAATCTCCTTCCACAGCCCATGTACACTCTCCCCTATCATGGACTCTACCCACTCATTTAATCTCCTCCCACAGCCCATGTACACTGTACCCTATCATGGACTCTACCCACCCATTTAATCTCCTCCCACAGCCCATGTACACTCGACCCTATCATGGACTCTACCCACCCATTTAATCTCCTCCCACAGCCCATGTACACTCTCCCCTATCATGGACTTTACCCACCCATTTAATCTCCTCCCACAGCCCATGTACACTCTCCCCTATCATGGACTCTACCCACCCATTTAATCTCCTCACACAGCCCATGTACACTCTCCCCTATCATGGACTCTACCCACCCATTTAATCTCCTCCCACAGCCCATGTACACTCTACCCTATCATGGACTCTCCCCACCCATTTAATCTCCTCCCACAGCCCATGTACACTCTACCCTATCACAGACTCTACCCACCCATTTAATCTCCTCCCACAGCCCATGTACACTCTACCCTATCATGGACTCTCCCCACCCATTTAATCTCCTCCCACAGCCCATGTACACTCTACCCTGTCATTGACTCTCCCCACCCATTTAATCTCCTCCCACAGCCCATGCACACTTTACCCTATCATGGACTCTCCCCACACATTTAATCTCCTCCCACAGCCCATGTACACTCTCCCCTATCATGGACTCTACCCACTCATTTAATCTCCTCCCACAGCCCATGTACACTCTATCCTATCATGGACTCTACCCACTCATTTAATCTCCTCCCACAGCCCATGTACACTCTACCCTATCATGGACTCTCCCCACCCATTTAATCTCCTCCCACAGCCCATGCACACTCTACCCTATCATGAACTCTACTCACCCATTTAATCTCCGCACACAGCCCATGGACACTCTCCCCTATCATGAACTCTACCCACCCATTCAATCTCCTCCCACAGCCCATGTACACTCTCCCCTATCACAGACTCTACCCACTCATTTAATCCCATTCCACAGCCCATGTACACTCTACCCTATCATGGACTCTACCCCCCCCCCATTCAATCTCCTCCCACAGCCCATGTATGCTCTACCCTGTCATGGACTCTACCCACTCATTTAATCCCCTTCCACAGCCCATGTACACTCTACCCTATCATGGACTCTACCCACTCATTTAATCCCCTTCCACAGCCCATGGACACTCTACCCTATCATGGACTCCATCCACCCATTCAATCTCCTCCCACAGCCCATGTATGCTCTACCCTATCATGGACTCTACCCACCCATTCAATCTCCTCCCAAGCCCATGTATGCTGTACCCTATCATGGACTCTACCCACTCATTTAATCCCCTTCCACAGCCCATGTACACTCTACACTATCATGGACTCTCCCCACCCATTTAATCTCCTCCCACAGCCCATGCACACTCTCCCCTATCATGGACTCTACCCACCCATTTAATCTCCTCACACAGCCCATGTACACTCTCCCCTATCATGGACTCCACCCACCCATTTAATCTCCTCCCACAGCCCATGTACACTCTACACTATCATGGGCTCTCCCCACCCATTTAATCTCCTCCCACATCCCATGTACACTCTCCCCTATCATGGACTCTACCCACCCATTTAATCTCCTCCCACAGCCCATGTACACTCTCCGCTATCATGGACTCTAGCCACCCATTTAATCTCCTCCCACAGCCCATGTACACTCTACCCTATCATGGACTCTACCCACCCATTTAATCTCCTCCCACAGCCCATGTACACTCTACCCTATCACGGACTCTACCCACCCATTTAATCTCCTCCCACAGCCCGTGTACACTCTCCCCTATCACGGACTCTCCCCACCCATTTAATCTCCTCCCACAGCCCATGTACACTTTACCCTACCATGGACTCTACCCACCCATTTAATCTCCTCCCACAGCCCATGTACACTCTCCCCTATCATGGACTCTCCCCACCCATTTCATCTCCTCCCACAGCCCATGTACACTCTCCCCTATCATGGACTCTACCCACCCATTTAATCTCCTCCCACAGCCCATGTACACTCTCCCCTATCATGGACTCTACCCACCCGTTTAATCTCCTCCCACAGCCCATGTACACTCTACCCTATCATGGACTCTCCCCACCCATTTAATCTCCTCCCACAGCCCATGTACACTCTACCCTATCACAGACTCTACCCACCCATTTAATCTCCTCCCACAGCCCATGTACACTCTACCCTATCATGGACTCTCCCCACCCATTTAATCTCCTCCCACAGCCCATGTACACTCTACCCTATCACAGACTCTACCCACCCATTTAATCCCATTCGACAGCCCATGTACACTCTACCCTATCATGGACTCTACCCCCCCCCATTTAATCTCCTCCCACAGCCCATGTACACTCTCCCCTATCATTGACTCTACCCACCCATTCAATCTCCTCCCACAGCCCATGTATGCTCTACCCTGTCATGGACTCCACCCACTCATTTAATCCCCTTCCACAGCCCATGTACACTCTACCCTATCATGGACTCTACCCACTCATTTAATCCCCTTCCACAGCCCATGTACACTCTACCCTATCATGGACTCTATCCACCCATTCAATCTCCTCCCACAGCCCATGTATGCTCTACCCTATCATGGACTCTACCCACCCATTCAATCTCCTCCCAAGCCCATGTATGCTGTACCCTATCATGGACTCTACCCACTCATTTAATCCCCTTCCACAGCCCATGTACACTCTACCCTATCATGAACTCTCCCCACCCATTTAATCTCCTCCCACAGCCCATGTACACTCTCCCCTATCATGGACTCTACCCACCCATTTAATCTCCTCACACAGCCCATGTACACTCTCCCCTATCATGGACTCCACCCACCCATTTAATCTCCTCCCACAGCCCATGTACACTCTACACTATCATGGGCTCTCCCCACCCATTTAATCTCCTCCCACATCCCATGTACACTCTCCCCTATCATGGACTCTACCCACCCATTTAATCTCCTCCCACAGCCCATGTACACTCTCCCCTATCATGGACTCTAGCCACCCATTTAATCTCCTCCCACAGCCCATGTGCACTCTACCCTATCATGGACTCTACCCACCCATTTAATCTCCTCCCACAGCCCATGTACACTCTACCCTATCACGGACTCTACCCACCCATTTAATCTCCTCCCACAGCCCGTGTACACTCTCCCCTATCACGGACTCTCCCCACCCATTTAATCTCCTCCCACAGCCCATGTACACTTTACCCTACCATGGACTCTACCCACCCATTTAATCTCCTCCCACAGCCCATGTACACTCTCCCCTATCATGGACTCTCCCCACCCATTTCATCTCCTCCCACAGCCCATGTACACTCTCCCCTATCATGGACTCTACCCACCCATTTAATCTCCTCCCACAGCCCATGTACACTCTCCCCTATCATGGACTCTACCCACCCGTTTAATCTCCTCCCACAGCCCATGTACACTCTACCCTATCATGGACTCTCCCCACCCATTTAATCTCCTCCCACAGCCCATGTACACTCTACCCTATCACAGACTCTACCCACCCATTTAATCTCCTCCCACAGCCCATGTACACTCTACCCTATCATGGACTCTCCCCACCCATTTAATCTCCTCCCACAGCCCATGTACACTCTACCCTATCACAGACTCTACCCACCCATTTAATCTCCTCCCACAGCCCATGTACACTCTACCCTATCATGGACTCTCCCCACCCATTTAATCTCCTCCCACAGCCCATGTACACTCTCCCCTATCATGGACTCTACCCACCCATTTAATCTCCTCCCACAGCCCATGTACACTCTACCCTATCATTGACTCTCCCCACCCATTTAATCTCCTCCCACAGCCCATGTACAGCCTACCCTATCATGGACACTCCCCACCCATTTAATCTCCTCCCACAGCCCATGTACACGCTCCCCTATCATGGACTCTACCCACTCATTTAATCTCCTCCCACAGCCCATGTACACTGTATCCTATCATGGACTCTACCCACCCATTTAATCTCCTCCCACAGCCCATGTACACTCTACCCTATCATGGACTCTCCCCACCCATTTAATCTCCTCCCACAGCCCATGTACACTCTACCCTATCATGAACTCTACTCACCCATTTAATCTCCGCACACAGCCCATGGACACTCTCCCCTATCATGAACTCTACCCACCCATTCAATCTCCTCCCACAGCCCATGTATGCTGTACCCTATCATGGACTCTACCCACTCATTTAATCCCCTTCCACAGCCCATGTACACTCTACCCTATCATGGACTCTACCCACCCATTTAATCTCCTCACACAGCCCATGTACACTCTCCCCTATCATGGACTCTACCCAACCATTTAATCTCCTCCCACAGCCCATGTACACTCTACCCTATCACAGACTCTCCCCACCCATTTAATCTCCTCCCACAGCCCATGTACACTCTACCCTATCATTGACTCTCCCCACCCATTTAATCTCCTCCCACAGCCCATGTACACTCTACCCTATCATGGACTCTCCCCACGCATTTAATCTCCTCCCACAGCCCATGTACACTCTCCCCTATCATGGACTCTACCCACTCATTTAATCTCCTCCCACAGCCCATGTACACTCTATCCTATCATGGACTCTACCCACCCATTTAATCTCCTCCCACAGCCCATGTACACTCTACCCTATCATGGACTCTCCCCACCCATTTAATCTCCTCCCACAGCCCATGTACACTCTACCCTATCATGAACTCTACCCACCCATTTAATCTCCGCACACAGCCCATGGACACTCTCCCCTATCATGAACTCTACCCACCCATTCAATCTCCTCCCACAGCCCATGTATGCTGTACCCTATCATGGACTCTACCCACTCATTTAATCCCCTTCCACAGCCCATGTACACTCTACCCTATCATGGACTCTACCCACCCATTTAATCTCCTCCCACAGCCCATGTACACTCTCCCCTATCACAGACTCTACCCACTCATTTAATCCCATTCCACAGCCCATGTACACTCTACCCAATCATGGACTCTACCCACCCATTCAATCTCCTCCCACAGCCCATGTATGCTCTACCCTGTCATGGACTCTACCCACTCATTTAATCCCATTCCACAGCCCATGTACACTCTACCCAATCATGGACTCTACCCACCCATTCAATCTCCTCCCACAGCCCATGTATGCTCTACCCTGTCATGGACTCTACCCACTCATTTAATCCCCTTCCACAGCCCATGTACACTCTACCCTATCATGGACTCTACCCACTCATTTAATCCCCTTCCACAGCCCATGTACACTCTACCCTATCATGGACTCTATCCACCCATTCAATCTCCTCCCACAGCCCATGTATGCTCTACCCTATCATGGACTCTACCCACCCATTCAATCTCCTCCCAAGCCCATGTATGCTGCACCCTATCATGGACTCTACCCACTCATTTAATCCCCTTCCACAGCCCATGTACACTCTACCCTATCATGGACTCTCCCCACCCATTTAATCTCCTCCCACAGCCCATGTACACTCTCCCCTATCATGGACTCTACCCACCCATTTAATCTCCTCACACAGCCCATGTACACTCTCCCCTATCATGGACTCCACCCACCCATTTAATCTCCTCCCACAGCCCATGTACACTCTACACTATCATGGGCTCTCCCCACCCATTTAATCTCCTCCCACATCCCATGTACACTCTCCCCTATCATGGACTCTACCCACCCATTTAATCTCCTCCCACAGCCCATGTACACTCTCCCCTATCATGGACTCTAGCCACCCATTTAATCTCCTCCCACAGCCCATGTACACTCTACCCTATCACGGACTCTACCCACCCATTTAATCTCCTCCCACAGCCCATGTACATTCTACCCTATCACGGACTCTACCCACCCATTTAATCTCCTCCCACAGCCCGTGTACACTCTCCCCTATCACGGACTCTCCCCACCCATTTAATCTCCTCCCACAGCCCATGTACACTTTACCCTACCATGGACTCTACCCACCCATTTAATCTCCTCCCACAGCCCATGTACACTCTCCCCTATCATGGACTCTCCCCACCCATTTCATCTCCTCCCACAGCCCATGTACACTCTCCCCTATCATGGACTCTACCCACCCATTTAATCTCCTCCCACAGCCCATGTACACTCTCCCCTATCATGGACTCTACCCACCCATTTAATCTCCTCCCACAGCCCATGTACACTCTACCCTATCATGGACTCTACCCACCCGTTTAATCTCCTCCCACAGCCCATGTACACTCTACCCTATCATGGACTCTCCCCACCCATTTAATATCCTCCCACAGCCCATGTACACTCTACCCTATCACAGACTCTACCCACCCATTTAATCTCCTCCCACAGCCCATGTACACTCTACCCTATCATGGACTCTCCCCACCCATTTAATCTCCTCCCACAGCCCATGTACACTCTACCCTATCACAGACTCTACCCACCCATTAAATCTCCTCCCACAGCCCATGTACACTCTACCCTATCATGGACTCTCCCCACCCATTTAATCTCCTCCCACAGCCCATGTACACTCTCCCCTATCATGGACTCTACCCACCCATTTAATCTCCTCCCACAGCCCATGTACACTCTACCCTATCATTGACTCTCCCCACCCATTTAATCTCCTCCCACAGCCCATGTACACTCTACCCTATCATGGACTCTCCCCACCCATTTAATCTCCTCCCACAGCCCATGTACACTCTCCCCTATCATGGACTCTACCCACTCATTTAATCTCCTCCCACAGCCCATGTACACTCTACCCTATCATGGACTCTCCCCACCCATTTAATCTCCTCCCACAGCCCATGTACACTCTACCCTATCATGAACTCTACTCACCCATTTAATCTCCGCACACAGCCCATGGACACTCTCCCCTATCATGAACTCTACCCACCCATTCAATCTCCTCCCACAGCTCATGTATGCTGTACCCTATCATGGACTCTACCCACTCATTTAATCCCCTTCCACAGCCCATGTACACTCTACCCTATCATGGACTCTACCCACCCATTTAATCTCCTCCCACAGCCCATGTACACTCTCCCCTATCACAGACTCTACCCACTCATTTAATCCCCTTCCACAGCCCATGTACACTCTACCCTATCATGGACTCTACCCCCCCATTTAATCTCCTCCCACAGCCCATGTACACTCTCCCCTATCATTGACTCTACCCACCCATTCAATCTCCTCCCACAGCCCATGTATGCTCTACCCTATCATGGACTCTACCCACTCATTTAATCCCCTTCCACAGCCCATGTACACTCTACCCTATCATGGACTCTACCCACCCATTCAATCTCCTCCCACAGCCCATGTATGCTCGACCCTATCATGGACTCTACCCACTCATTTAATCCCCTTCCACATCCCAGGTACACTCTACCCTATCATGGGCTCTACCCACTCATTTAATCCCCTTCCACAGCCCATGTACACTCTACCCTATCATGGACTCTACCCACCCATTTAATCTCCTCCCACAGCCCATGTACACTCTACCCTATCATGGACTCTACCCACCCATTTAATCTCCTCCCACAGCCCGTGTACACTCTCCCCTATCACGGACTCTCCCCACCCATTTAATCTCCTCCCACAGCCCATGTACACTCTCCCCTATCATGGACTCTACCCACCCATTTAATCTCCTCCCACAGCCCATGTACACTCTCCCCTATCATGGACACTACCCACCCATTTAATCTCCTCCCACAGCCCATGTACACTCTCCCCTATCATGGACTCTACCCACCCATTTAATCTCCTCCCACAGCCCATGTACACTCTACCCTATCATGGACTCTACCCACCCGTTTAATCTCCTCCCACAGCCCATGTACACTCTACCCTATCATGGACTCTCCCCACCCATTTAATCTCCTCCCACAGCCCATGTACACTCTACCCTATCACAGACTCTACCCACCCATTTAATCTCCTCCCACAGCCCATGTACACTCTACCCTATCATGGACTCTCCCAACCCATTTAACCTCCTCCCACAGCCCATGTACACTCTCCCCTATCATGGACTCTAGCCACCCATTTAATCTCCTCCCACAGCCATGTACACTCTACCCTATCACAGACTCTACCCACCCATTTAATCTCCTCCCACAGCCCATGTACACTCTCCCCTATCATGGACTCTACCCACCCATTTAATCTCCTCCCACAGCCCATGTACACTCTCCCCTATCACAGGCTCTACCCACCCATTTAATCTCCTCCCACAGCCCATGTACACTCTACCCTATCATGGACTCTCCCCACCCATTTAATCTCCTCCCACAGCCCATGTACACTCTCCCCTATCATGGACTCTACCCACCCATTTAATCTCCTCCCACAGCCCATGTACACTCTCCCCTATCATGGACTCTACCCACCCATTTAATCTCCTCCCACAGCCCATGTACACTCTCCCCTATCCCAGACTCTACCCACCCATTTAATCTCCTCCCACAGCCCATGTACACTCTCCCCTATCATGGACTCTACCCACCCATTTAATCTCCTCCCACAGCCCATGTACACTCTCCCCTATCATGGACTCTACCCACCCATTTAATCTCCTCACACAGCCCATGTATACTCTCCCCTATCATGGACTCTACCCACCCATTTAATCTCCTCCCACAGCCCATGTACACTCTACCCTATCATGGACTCTCCCCACCCATTTAATCTCCTCCCACAGCCCATGTACACTCTCCCCTATCATGGACTCTACCCACCCATTTAATCTCCTCCCACAGCCCATGTACACTCTCCCCTATCATGGACTCTCCCCACACATTTAATCTCCTCACACAGCCCATGTACACTCTCCCCTATCATGGACTCTACCCACCCAGTTAATCTCCTCCCACAGCCCATGTACACGCTACCCTATCATGGACTCTACCCACCCATTTAATCTCCTCCCACAGCCCATGTACACTCTCCCCTATCATGGACTCTACCCACCCATTTAATCTCCTCCCACAGCCCGTGTACACTCCACCCTATCACGGACTCCACCCACCCATTTAATCTCCTCCCACAGCCTGTGTACACTCTCCCCTATCATGGACTCTACCCACCCATTTAATCTCCTCCCACAGCCCATGTACACTCTACCCTATCATGGACTCTACCCACCCATTTAATCTCCTCCCACAGCCCATGTACACTCTCCCCTATCATGGACTCTACCCACCCATTTAACCTCCTCCCACAGCCCATGTACACTCTACCCTATCATGGACTCTCCCCACCCATTTAATCTCCTCACACAGCCCATGTACACTCTCCCCTATCATGGACTCTACCCACCCATTTAATCTCCTCCCACAGCCCATGTACACTCGACCCTATCATGGACTCTCCCCACCCATTTAATCTCCTCCCACAGCCCATGTACACTCTACCCTATCATGAACTCTACTCACCCATTTAATCTCCGCACACAGCCCATGGACACTCTCCCCTATCATGAACTCTACCCACCCATTCAATCTCCTCCCACAGCCCATGTATGCTGTACCCTATCATGGACTCTACCCACTCATTTAATCCCCTTCCACAGCCCATGTACACTCTACCCTATCATGGACTCTACCCACCCATTTAATCTCCTCCCACAGCCCATGTACACTCTCCCCTATCACAGACTCTACCCACTCATTTAATCCCCTTCCACAGCCCATGTACACTCTACCCTATCATGGACTCTACCCCCCCATTTAATCTCCTCCCACAGCCCATGTACACTCTCCCCTATCATTGACTCTACCCACCCATTCAATCTCCTCCCACAGCCCATGTATGCTCTACCCTATCATGGACTCTACCCACTCATTTAATCCCCTTCCACAGCCCATGTACACTCTACCCTATCATGGACTCTACCCACCCATTCAATCTCCTCCCACAGCCCATGTATGCTCGACCCTATCATGGACTCTACCCACTCATTTAATCCCCTTCCACATCCCAGGTACACTCTACCCTATCATGGGCTCTACCCACTCATTTAATCCCCTTCCACAGCCCATGTACACTCTACCCTATCATGGACTCTACCCACCCATTTAATCTCCTCCCACAGCCCATGTACACTCTACCCTATCATGGACTCTACCCACCCATTTAATCTCCTCCCACAGCCCGTGTACACTCTCCCCTATCACGGACTCTCCCCACCCATTTAATCTCCTCCCACAGCCCATGTACACTCTCCCCTATCATGGACTCTACCCACCCATTTAATCTCCTCCCACAGCCCATGTACACTCTCCCCTATCATGGACACTCCCCACCCATTTAATCTCCTCCCACAGCCCATGTACACTCTCCCCTATCATGGACTCTACCCACCCATTTAATCTCCTCCCACAGCCCATGTACACTCTACCCTATCATGGACTCTACCCACCCGTTTAATCTCCTCCCACAGCCCATGTACACTCTACCCTATCATGGACTCTCCCCACCCATTTAATCTCCTCCCACAGCCCATGTACACTCTACCCTATCACAGACTCTACCCACCCATTTAATCTCCTCCCACAGCCCATGTACACTCTACCCTATCATGGACTCTCCCAACCCATTTAACCTCCTCCCACAGCCCATGTACACTCTCCCCTATCATGGACTCTAGCCACCCATTTAATCTCCTCCCACAGCCATGTACACTCTACCCTATCACAGACTCTACCCACCCATTTAATCTCCTCCCACAGCCCATGTACACTCTCCCCTATCATGGACTCTACCCACCCATTTAATCTCCTCCCACAGCCCATGTACACTCTCCCCTATCACAGGCTCTACCCACCCATTTAATCTCCTCCCACAGCCCATGTACACTCTACCCTATCATGGACTCTCCCCACCCATTTAATCTCCTCCCACAGCCCATGTACACTCTCCCCTATCATGGACTCTACCCACCCATTTAATCTCCTCCCACAGCCCATGTACACTCTCCCCTATCATGGACTCTACCCACCCATTTAATCTCCTCCCACAGCCCATGTACACTCTCCCCTATCCCAGACTCTACCCACCCATTTAATCTCCTCCCACAGCCCATGTACACTCTCCCCTATCATGGACTCTACCCACCCATTTAATCTCCTCCCACAGCCCATGTACACTCTCCCCTATCATGGACTCTACCCACCCATTTAATCTCCTCACACAGCCCATGTACACTCTCCCCTATCATGGACTCTACCCACCCATTTAATCTCCTCCCACAGCCCATGTACACTCTACCCTATCATGGACTCTCCCCACCCATTTAATCTCCTCCCACAGCCCATGTACACTCTCCCCTATCATGGACTCTACCCACCCATTTAATCTCCTCCCACAGCCCATGTACACTCTCCCCTATCATGGACTCTCCCCACACATTTAATCTCCTCACACAGCCCATGTACACTCTCCCCTATCATGGACTCTACCCACCCAGTTAATCTCCTCCCACAGCCCATGTACACGCTACCCTATCATGGACTCTACCCACCCATTTAATCTCCTCCCACAGCCCATGTACACTCTCCCCTATCATGGACTCTACCCACCCATTTAATCTCCTCCCACAGCCCGTGTACACTCCACCCTATCACGGACTCCACCCACCCATTTAATCTCCTCCCACAGCCTGTGTACACTCTCCCCTATCATGGACTCTACCCACCCATTTAATCTCCTCCCACAGCCCATGTACACTCTACCCTATCATGGACTCTACCCACCCATTTAATCTCCTCCCACAGCCCATGTACACTCTCCCCTATCATGGACTCTACCCACCCATTTAACCTCCTCCCACAGCCCATGTACACTCTACCCTATCATGGACTCTCCCCACCCATTTAATCTCCTCACACAGCCCATGTACACTCTCCCCTATCATGGACTCTACCCACCCATTTAATCTCCTCCCACAGCCCATGTACACTCGACCCTATCATGGACTCTACCCACCCATTTGATCTCCTCTCACAGCCCATGTACACTCTCCCCTATCATGGACTCTACCCACCGATTTAATCTCCTCACACAGCCCATGTACACTCTCCCCTATCATGGACTCTACCCACCCATTTAATCTCCTCACACAGCCCATGTACACTCTCCCCTATCATGGACTCTACCCACCCATTTAATCTCCTCCCACAGCCCATGTACACTCTACACTATCATGGACTCTCCCCACCCATTTAATCTCCTCCCACAGCCCATGTACACTCTCCCCTATCATGGACACTACCCACCCATTTAATCTCCTCCCACAGCCCGTGCACACTCCCCCCTATCATGGACTCTACCCACCCATTTAATCTCCTCCCACAGCCCGTGTACACTCTACCCTATCATGGGCTCTACCCACCCATTTAATCTCCTCCCACATCCCGTGTACACTCTCCCCTATCACTGACTCTACCCACCCATTTAATCTCCTCCCACAGCGCATGTACACTCTCCCCTATCCCAGACTCTACCCACCCATTTAATCTCCTCCCACAGCCCATGTAAACTCTCCCCTATCATGGACTCTACCCACCCATTTAATCTCCTCCCACAGCCCGTGGACACTCTACCCTATCATGGAGTCTACCCACCCATTTAATCTCCTCCCACAGCCCGTGTACACTCTCCCCTATCACGGACTCTACCCACTCATTTAATCTCCTCCCACAGCCCATGTACACTCTACCCTAACACGGACTCTACCCACCCATTTAATCTCCTCACACAGCCCACGTACACTCTCCCCTATCACTGACTTGGCCCACCCATTTAATCTCCTCCCACAGCGCACGTACACTCTACCCTATCATGGACTCTCCCCACCCATTTAATCTCCTCCCACAGCCCATGTACACTCTCCCCTATCATGGACTCTACCCACCCATTTAATCTCCTCCCACAGCCCATGTACACTTTCCCCTATCATGGACTCTACCCACCCATTTAATCTCCTCCCACAGCCCATGTACACTCTCCCCTATCATGGACTCTACCCACCCATTTGATCTCCTCCCACAGCCATGTACACTCTCCCCTATCATGGACTCTACCCACCCATTTAATCTCCTCCCACAGCCCATGTACACTCTCCCCTATCATGGAATCTACCCACCCATTTAATCTCCTCACACAGCCCATGTACACGCTCCCCTATCATGGACTCTACCCACCCATTTAATCTCCTCCCACAACCCATGTACACTCTCCCCTATCATGGACTCTAGCCACCCATTTAATCTCCTCCCACAGTCCATGTACACTCCACCCTGTCATGGGCTCTACCCACCCATTTAATCTCCTCCCACAGCCCATGTACACTCTCCCCTATCATGGACTCTACCCACCCATTTAATCTCCTTCCACAGCCCATGTACACTCTCCCCTATCATGGACTCTACCCACTCATTTAATCTCCTCCCACAGCCCATGTACACTGTACCCTATCATGGACTCTACCCACCCATTTAATCTCCTCCCACAGCCCATGTACACTCGACCCTATCATGGACTCTACCCACCCATTTAATCTCCTCCCACAGCCCATGTCCACTCTCCCCTATCATGGACTCTCCCCACCCATTTAATCTCCTCCCACAGCCCATGTACACTCTCCCCTATCATGGACTTTACCCACCCATTTAATCTCCTCCCACAGCCCATGCACACTCTCCCCTATCATGGACTCTACCCACCCATTTAATCTCCTCACACAGCCCATGTACACTCTCCCCTATCATGGACTCTACCCACCCATTTAATCTCCTCCCACAGCCCATGTACACTCTACCCTATCATGGACTCTCCCCACCCATATAATCTCCTCCCACAGCCCATGTACACTCTTCCCTATCACAGACTCTACCCACCCATTTAATCTCCTCCCACAGCCCATGTACACTCTACCCTATCATGGACTCTCCCCACCCATTTAATCTCCTCCCACAGCCCATGTACACTCTACCCTATCATTGACTCTCCCCACCCATTTAATCTCCTCCCACAGCCCATGCACACTTTACCCTATCATGGACTCTCCCCACACATTTAATCTCCTCCCACAGCCCATGTACACTCTCCCCTATCATGGACTCTACCCACTCATTTAATCTCCTCCCACAGCCCATGTACACTCTCCCCTATCATGGACTCTACCCACCCATTTAATCTCCTCCCACAGCCCGTGGACACTCTACCCTATCATGGAGTCTACCCACCCATTTAATCTCCTCCCACAGCCCGTGTACACTCTCCCCTATCACGGACTCTACCCACTCATTTAATCTCCTCCCACAGCCCATGTACACTCTACCCTAACACGGACTCTACCCACCCATTTAATCTCCTCACACAGCCCACGTACACTCTCCCCTATCACTGACTTGGCCCACCCATTTAATCTCCTCCCACAGCGCACGTACACTCTACCCTATCATGGACTCTCCCCACCCATTTAATCTCCTCCCACAGCCCATGTACACTCTCCCCTATCATGGACTCTACCCACCCATTTAATCTCCTCCCACAGCCCATGTACACTTTCCCCTATCATGGACTCTACCCACCCATTTAATCTCCTCCCACAGCCCATGTACACTCTCCCCTATCATGGACTCTACCCACCCATTTGATCTCCTCCCACAGCCATGTACACTCTCCCCTATCATGGACTCTACCCACCCATTTAATCTCCTCCCACAGCCCATGTACACTCTCCCCTATCATGGAATCTACCCACCCATTTAATCTCCTCACACAGCCCATGTACACGCTCCCCTATCATGGACTCTACCCACCCATTTAATCTCCTCCCACAACCCATGTACACTCTCCCCTATCATGGACTCTAGCCACCCATTTAATCTCCTCCCACAGCCCATGTACACTCCACCCTGTCATGGGCTCTACCCACCCATTTAATCTCCTCCCACAGCCCATGTACACTCTCCCCTATCATGGACTCTACCCACCCATTTAATCTCCTTCCACAGCCCATGTACACTCTCCCCTATCATGGACTCTACCCACTCATTTAATCTCCTCCCACAGCCCATGTACACTGTACCCTATCATGGACTCTACCCACCCATTTAATCTCCTCCCACAGCCCATGTACACTCGACCCTATCATGGACTCTACCCACCCATTTAATCTCCTCCCACAGCCCATGTCCACTCTCCCCTATCATGGACTCTCCCCACCCATTTAATCTCCTCCCACAGCCCATGTACACTCTCCCCTATCATGGACTTTACCCACCCATTTAATCTCCTCCCACAGCCCATGCACACTCTCCCCTATCATGGACTCTACCCACCCATTTAATCTCCTCACACAGCCCATGTACACTCTCCCCTATCATGGACTCTACCCACCCATTTAATCTCCTCCCACAGCCCATGTACACTCTACCCTATCATGGACTCTCCCCACCCATATAATCTCCTCCCACAGCCCATGTACACTCTTCCCTATCACAGACTCTACCCACCCATTTAATCTCCTCCCACAGCCCATGTACACTCTACCCTATCATGGACTCTCCCCACCCATTTAATCTCCTCCCACAGCCCATGTACACTCTACCCTATCATTGACTCTCCCCACCCATTTAATCTCCTCCCACAGCCCATGCACACTTTACCCTATCATGGACTCTCCCCACACATTTAATCTCCTCCCACAGCCCATGTACACTCTCCCCTATCATGGACTCTACCCACTCATTTAATCTCCTCCCACAGCCCATGTACACTCTATCCTATCATGGACTCTACCCACTCATTTAATCTCCTCCCACAGCCCATGTACACTCTACCCTATCATGGACTCTCCCCACCCATTTAATCTCCTCCCACAGCCCATGCACACTCTACCCTATCATGAACTCTACTCACCCATTTAATCTCCGCACACAGCCCATGGACACTCTCCCCTATCATGAACTCTACCCACCCATTCAATCTCCTCCCACAGCCCATGTACACTCTCCCCTATCACAGACTCTACCCACTCATTTAATCCCATTCCACAGCCCATGTACACTCTCCCCTATCATGGACTCTACCCCCCCCCATTCAATCTCCTCCCACAGCCCATGTATGCTCTACCCTGTCATGGACTCTACCCACTCATTTAATCCCCTTCCACAGCCCATGTAAACTCTACCCTATCATGGACTCTACCCACTCATTTAATCCCCTTCCACAGCCCATGGACACTCTACCCTATCATGGACTCCATCCACCCATTCAATCTCCTCCCACAGCCCATGTATGCTCTACCCTATCATGGACTCTACCCACCCATTCAATCTCCTCCCAAGCCCATGTATGCTGTACCCTATCATGGACTCTACCCACTCATTTAATCCCCTTCCACAGCCCATGTACACTCTACCCTATCATGGACTCTCCCCACCCATTTAATCTCCTCCCACAGCCCATGCACACTCTCCCCTATCATGGACTCTACCCACCCATTTAATCTCCTCACACAGCCCATGTACACTCTCCCCTATCATGGACTCCACCCACCCATTTAATCTCCTCCCACAGCCCATGTACACTCTACACTATCATGGGCTCTCCCCACCCATTTAATCTCCTCCCACATCCCATGTACACTCTCCCCTATCATGGACTCTACCCACCCATTTAATCTCCTCCCACAGCCCATGTACACTCTCCCCTATCATGGACTCTAGCCACCCATTTAATCTCCTCCCACAGCCCATGTACACTCTACCCTATCATGGACTCTACCCACCCATTTAATCTCCTCCCACAGCCCATGTACACTCTACCCTATCACGGACTCTACCCACCCATTTAATCTCCTCCCACAGCCCGTGTACACTCTCCCCTATCACGGACTCTCCCCACCCATTTAATCTCCTCCCACAGCCCATGTACACTTTACCCTACCATGGACTCTACCCACCCATTTAATCTCCTCCCACAGCCCATGTACACTCTCCCCTATCATGGACTCTCCCCACCCATTTCATCTCCTCCCACAGCCCATGTACACTCTCCCCTATCATGGACTCTACCCACCCATTTAATCTCCTCCCACAGCCCATGTACACTCTCCCCTATCATGGACTCTACCCACCCGTTTAATCTCTTCCCACAGCCCATGTACACTCTACCCTATCATGGACTCTCCCCACCCATTTAATCTCCTCCCACAGCCCATGTACACTCTACCCTATCACAGACTCTACCCACCCATTTAATCTCCTCCCACAGCCCATGTACACTCTACCCTATCATGGACTCTCCCCACCCATTTAATCTCCTCCCACAGCCCATGTACACTCTACCCTATCACAGACTCTACCCACCCATTTAATCCCATTCCACAGCCCATGTCCACTCTACCCTATCATGGACTCTACCCCCCCCATTTAATCTCCTCCCACAGCCCATGTACACTCTCCCCTATCATTGACTCTACCCACCCATTCAATCTCCTCCCACAGCCCATGTATGCTCTACCCTGTCATGGACTCCACCCACTCATTTAATCCCCTTCCACAGCCCATGTACACTCTACCCTATCATGGACTCTACCCACTCATTTAATCCCCTTCCACAGCCCATGTACACTCTACCCTATCATGGACTCTATCCACCCATTCAATCTCCTCCCACAGCCCATGTATGCTCTACCCTATCATGGACTCTACCCACCCATTCAATCTCCTCCCAAGCCCATGTATGCTGTACCCTATTATGGACTCTACCCACTCATTTAATCCCCTTCCACAGCCCATGTACACTCTACCCTATCATGAACTCTCCCCACCCATTTAATCTCCTCCCACAGCCCATGTACACTCTCCCCTATCATGGACTCTACCCACCCATTTAATCTCCTCACACAGCCCATGTACACTCTCCCCTATCATGGACTCTACCCACCCATTTAATCTCCTCCCACAGCCCATGTACACTCTCCCCTATCATGGACTCTAGCCACCCATTTAATCTCCTCCCACAGCCCATGTACACTCTACCCTATCATGGACTCTACCCACCCATTTAATCTCCTCCCACAGCCCATGTACACTCTACCCTATCACGGACTCTACCCTCCCATTTAATCTCCTCCCACAGCCCGTGTACACTCTCCCCTATCACGGACTCTCCCCACCCATTTAATCTCCTCCCACAGCCCATGTACACTTTACCCTACCATGGACTCTACCCACCCATTTAATCTCCTCCCACAGCCCATGTACACTCTCCCCTATCATGGACTCTCCCCACCCATTTCATCTCCTCCCACAGCCCATGTACACTCTCCCCTATCATGGACTCTACCCACCCATTTAATCTCCTCCCACAGCCCATGTACACTCTCCCCTATCATGGAATCTACCCACCCATTTAATCTCCTCACACAGCCCATGTACACGCTCCCCTATCATGGACTCTACCCACCCATTTAATCTCCTCCCACAACCCATGTACACTCTCCCCTATCATGGACTCTAGCCACCCATTTAATCTCCTCCCACAGCCCATGTACACTCCACCCTGTCATGGGCTCTACCCACCCATTTAATCTCCTCCCACAGCCCATGTACACTCTCCCCTATCATGGACTCTACCCACCCATTTAATCTCCTTCCACAGCCCATGTACACTCTCCCCTATCATGGACTCTACCCACTCATTTAATCTCCTCCCACAGCCCATGTACACTGTACCCTATCATGGACTCTACCCACCCATTTAATCTCCTCCCACAGCCCATGTACACTCGACCCTATCATGGACTCTACCCACCCATTTAATCTCCTCCCACAGCCCATGTCCACTCTCCCCTATCATGGACTCTCCCCACCCATTTAATCTCCTCCCACAGCCCATGTACACTCTCCCCTATCATGGACTTTACCCACCCATTTAATCTCCTCCCACAGCCCATGCACACTCTCCCCTATCATGGACTCTACCCACCCATTTAATCTCCTCACACAGCCCATGTACACTCTCCCCTATCATGGACTCTACCCACCCATTTAATCTCCTCCCACAGCCCATGTACACTCTACCCTATCATGGACTCTCCCCACCCATATAATCTCCTCCCACAGCCCATGTACACTCTTCCCTATCACAGACTCTACCCACCCATTTAATCTCCTCCCACAGCCCATGTACACTCTACCCTATCATGGACTCTCCCCACCCATTTAATCTCCTCCCACAGCCCATGTACACTCTACCCTATCATTGACTCTCCCCACCCATTTAATCTCCTCCCACAGCCCATGCACACTTTACCCTATCATGGACTCTCCCCACACATTTAATCTCCTCCCACAGCCCATGTACACTCTCCCCTATCATGGACTCTACCCACTCATTTAATCTCCTCCCACAGCCCATGTACACTCTATCCTATCATGGACTCTACCCACTCATTTAATCTCCTCCCACAGCCCATGTACACTCTACCCTATCATGGACTCTCCCCACCCATTTAATCTCCTCCCACAGCCCATGCACACTCTACCCTATCATGAACTCTACTCACCCATTTAATCTCCGCACACAGCCCATGGACACTCTCCCCTATCATGAACTCTACCCACCCATTCAATCTCCTCCCACAGCCCATGTACACTCTCCCCTATCACAGACTCTACCCACTCATTTAATCCCATTCCACAGCCCATGTACACTCTCCCCTATCATGGACTCTACCCCCCCCCATTCAATCTCCTCCCACAGCCCATGTATGCTCTACCCTGTCATGGACTCTACCCACTCATTTAATCCCCTTCCACAGCCCATGTAAACTCTACCCTATCATGGACTCTACCCACTCATTTAATCCCCTTCCACAGCCCATGGACACTCTACCCTATCATGGACTCCATCCACCCATTCAATCTCCTCCCACAGCCCATGTATGCTCTACCCTATCATGGACTCTACCCACCCATTCAATCTCCTCCCAAGCCCATGTATGCTGTACCCTATCATGGACTCTACCCACTCATTTAATCCCCTTCCACAGCCCATGTACACTCTACCCTATCATGGACTCTCCCCACCCATTTAATCTCCTCACACAGCCCATGTACACTCTCCCCTATCATGGACTCCACCCACCCATTTAATCTCCTCCCACAGCCCATGTACACTCTACACTATCATGGGCTCTCCCCACCCATTTAATCTCCTCCCACATCCCATGTACACTCTCCCCTATCATGGACTCTAGCCACCCATTTAATCTCCTCCCACAGCCCATGTACACTCTACCCTATCATGGACTCTACCCACCCATTTAATCTCCTCCCACAGCCCATGTACACTCTACCCTATCACGGACTCTACCCACCCATTTAATCTCCTCCCACAGCCCGTGTACACTCTCCCCTATCACGGACTCTCCCCACCCATTTAATCTCCTCCCACAGCCCATGTACACTTTACCCTACCATGGACTCTACCCACCCATTTAATCTCCTCCCACAGCCCATGTACACTCTCCCCTATCATGGACTCTCCCCACCCATTTCATCTCCTCCCACAGCCCATGTACACTCTCCCCTATCATGGACTCTACCCACCCATTTAATCTCCTCCCACAGCCCATGTACACTCTCCCCTATCATGGACTCTACCCACCCGTTTAATCTCCTCCCACAGCCCATGTACACTCTACCCTATCATGGACTCTCCCCACCCATTTAATCTCCTCCCACAGCCCATGTACACTCTACCCTATCACAGACTCTACCCACCCATTTAATCTCCTCCCACAGCCCATGTACACTCTACCCTATCATGGACTCTCCCCACCCATTTAATCTCCTCCCACAGCCCATGTACACTCTACCCTATCACAGACTCTACCCACCCATTTAATCCCATTCCACAGCCCATGTCCACTCTACCCTATCATGGACTCTACCCCCCCCATTTAATCTCCTCCCACAGCCCATGTACACTCTCCCCTATCATTGACTCTACCCACCCATTCAATCTCCTCCCACAGCCCATGTATGCTCTACCCTGTCATGGACTCCACCCACTCATTTAATCCCCTTCCACAGCCCATGTACACTCTACCCTATCATGGACTCTACCCACTCATTTAATCCCCTTCCACAGCCCATGTACACTCTACCCTATCATGGACTCTATCCACCCATTCAATCTCCTCCCACAGCCCATGTATGCTCTACCCTATCATGGACTCTACCCACCCATTCAATCTCCTCCCAAGCCCATGTATGCTGTACCCTATTATGGACTCTACCCACTCATTTAATCCCCTTCCACAGCCCATGTACACTCTACCCTATCATGAACTCTCCCCACCCATTTAATCTCCTCCCACAGCCCATGTACACTCTCCCCTATCATGGACTCTACCCACCCATTTAATCTCCTCACACAGCCCATGTACACTCTCCCCTATCATGGACTCTACCCACCCATTTAATCTCCTCCCACAGCCCATGTACACTCTCCCCTATCATGGACTCTAGCCACCCATTTAATCTCCTCCCACAGCCCATGTACACTCTACCCTATCATGGACTCTACCCACCCATTTAATCTCCTCCCACAGCCCATGTACACTCTACCCTATCACGGACTCTACCCTCCCATTTAATCTCCTCCCACAGCCCGTGTACACTCTCCCCTATCACGGACTCTCCCCACCCATTTAATCTCCTCCCACAGCCCATGTACACTTTACCCTACCATGGACTCTACCCACCCATTTAATCTCCTCCCACAGCCCATGTACACTCTCCCCTATCATGGACTCTCCCCACCCATTTCATCTCCTCCCACAGCCCATGTACACTCTCCCCTATCATGGACTCTACCCACCCATTTAATCTCCTCCCACAGCCCATGTACACTCTCCCCTATCATGGACTCTACCCACCCGTTTAATCTCCTCCCACAGCCCATGTACACTCTACCCTATCATGGACTCTCCCCACCCATTTAATCTCCTCCCACAGCCCATGTACACTCTACCCTATCACAGACTCTACCCACCCATTTAATCTCCTCCCACAGCCCATGTACACTCTACCCTATCATGGACTCTCCCCACCCATTTAATCTCCTCCCACAGCCCATGTACACTCTCCCCTATCATGGACTCTACCCACCCATTTAATCTCCTCCCACAGCCCATGTACACTCTACCCTATCATTGACTCTCCCCACCCATTTAATCTCCTCCCACAGCCCATGTACAGCGTACCCTATCATGGACTCTCCCCACCCATTTAATCTCCTCCCACAGCCCATGTACACGCTCCCCTATCATGGACTCTACCCACTCATTTAATCTCCTCCCACAGCCCATGTACACTCTATCCTATCATGGACTCTACCCACCCATTTAATCTCCTCCCACAGCCCATGTACACTCTACCCTATCATGGACTCTCCCCACCCATTTAATCTCCTCCCACAGCCCATGTACACTCTACCCTATCATGAACTCTACTCACCCATTTAATCTCCGCACACAGCCCATGGACACTCTCCCCTATCATGAACTCTACCCACCCATTCAATCTCCTCCCACAGCCCATGTATGCTGTACCCGATCATGGACTCTACCCACTCATTTAATCCCCTTCCACAGCCCATGTACACTCTACCCTATCATGGACTCTACCCACCCATTTAATCTCCTCACACAGCCCATGTACACTCTCCCCTATCATGGACTCTACCCACCCATTTAATCTCCTCCCACAGCCCATGTACACTCTACCCTATCACAGACTCTCCCCACCCATTTAATCTCCTCCCACAGCCCATGTACACTCTACCCTATCATTGACTCTCCCCACCCATTTAATCTCCTCCCACAGCCCATGTACACTCTACCCTATCATGGACTCTCCCCACGCATTTAATCTCCTCCCACAGCCCATGTACACTCTCCCCTATCATGGACTCTACCCACTCATTTAATCTCCTCCCACAGCCCATGTACACTCTATCCTATCATGGACTCTACCCACCCATTTAATCTCCTCCCACAGCCCATGTACACTCTACCCTATCATGGACTCTCCCCACCCATTTAATCTCCTCCCACAGCCCATGTACACTCTACCATATCATGAACTCTACCCACCCATTTAATCTCCGCACACAGCCCATGGACACTCTCCCCTATCATGAACTCTACCCACCCATTCAATCTCCTCCCACAGCCCATGTATGCTGTACCCTATCATGGACTCTACCCACTCATTTAATCCCCTTCCACAGCCCATGCACACTCTACCCTATCATGGACTCTACCCACCCATTTAATCTCCTCCCACAGCCCATGTACACTCTCCCCTATCACAGACTCTACCCACTCATTTAATCCCATTCCACAGCCCATGTACACTCTACCCAATCATGGACTCTACCCACCCATTCAATCTCCTCCCACAGCCCATGTATGCTCTACCCTGTCATGGACTCTACCCACTCATATAATCCCCTTCCACAGCCCATGTACACTCTACCCTATCATGGACTCTACCCACTCATTTAATCCCCTTCCACAGCCCATGTACACTCTACCCTATCATGGACTCTATCCACCCATTCAATCTCCTCCCACAGCCCATGTATGCTCTACCCTATCATGGACTCTACCCACCCATTCAATCTCCTCCCAAGCCCATGTATGCTGCACCCTATCATGGACTCTACCCACTCATTTAATCCCCTTCCACAGCCCATGTACACTCTACCCTATCATGGACTCTCCCCACCCATTTAATCTCCTCCCACAGCCCATGTACACTCTCCCCTATCATGGACTCTAGCCACCCATTTAATCTCCTCCCACAGCCCATGTACACTCTACCCTATCACGGACTCTACCCACCCATTTAATCTCCTCCCACAGCCCATGTACACTCTACCCTATCACGGACTCTACCCACCCATTTAATCTCCTCCCACAGCCCGTGTACACTCTCCCCTATCACGGACTCTCCCCACCCATTTAATCTCCTCCCACAGCCCATGTACACTTTACCCTACCATGGACTCTACCCACCCATTTAATCTCCTCCCACAGCCCATGTACACTCTCCCCTATCATGGACTCTCCCCACCCATTTCATCTCCTCCCACAGCCCATGTACACTCTCCCCTATCATGGACTCTACCCACCCATTTAATCTCCTCCCACAGCCCATGTACACTCTCCCCTATCATGGACTCTACCCACCCATTTAATCTCCTCCCACAGCCCATGTACACTCTACCCTATCATGGACTCTACCCACCCGTTTAATCTCCTCCCACAGCCCATGTACACTCTACCCTATCATGGACTCTCCCCACCCATTTAATCTCCTCCCACAGCCCATGTACACTCTACCCTATCACAGACTCTACCCACCCATTTAATCTCCTCCCACAGCCCATGTACACTCTACCCTATCATGGACTCTCCCCACCCATTTAATCTCCTCCCACAGCCCATGTACACTCTACCCTATCACAGACTCTACCCACCCATTAAATCTCCTCCCACAGCCCATGTACACTCTACCCTATCATGGACTCTCCCCACCCATTTAATCTCCTCCCACAGCCCATGTACACTCTCCCCTATCATGGACTCTACCCACCCATTTAATCTCCTCCCACAGCCCATGTACACTCTACCCTATCATTGACTCTCCCCACCCATTTAATCTCCTCCCACAGCCCATGTACACTCTCCCCTATCATGGACTCTACCCACTCATTTAATCTCCTCCCACAGCCCATGTACACTCTACCCTATCATGGACTCTCCCCACCCATTTAATCTCCTCCCACAGCCCATGTACACTCTACCCTATCATGAACTCTACTCACCCATTTAATCTCCGCACACAGCCCATGGACACTCTCCCCTATCATGAACTCTACCCACCCATTCAATCTCCTCCCACAGCCCATGTATGCTGTACCCTATCATGGACTCTACCCACTCATTTAATCCCCTTCCACAGCCCATGTACACTCTACCCTATCATGGACTCTACCCACCCATTTAATCTCCTCCCACAGCCCATGTACACTCTCCCCTATCACAGACTCTACCCACTCATTTAATCCCCTTCCACAGCCCATGTACACTCTACCCTATCATGGACTCTACCCCCCCATTTAATCTCCTCCCACAGCCCATGTACACTCTCCCCTATCATTGACTCTACCCACCCATTCAATCTCCTCCCACAGCCCATGTATGCTCTACCCTATCATGGACTCTACCCACTCATTTAATCCCCTTCCACAGCCCATGTACACTCTACCCTATCATGGACTCTACCCACTCATTTAATCCCCTTCCACAGCCCATGTACACTCTACCCTATCATGGACTCTACCCACCCATTCAATCTCCTCCCACAGCCCATGTATGCTCGACCCTATCATGGACTCTACCCACTCATTTAATCCCCTTCCACATCCCAGGTACACTCTACCCTATCATGGGCTCTACCCACTCATTTAATCCCCTTCCACAGCCCATGTACACTCTACCCTATCATGGACTCTACCCACCCATTTAATCTCCTCCCACAGCCCATGTACACTCTACCCTATCATGGACTCTACCCACCCATTTAATCTCCTCCCACAGCCCATGTACACTCTACCCTATCACGGACTCTACCCACCCATTTAATCTCCTCCCACAGCCCGTGTACACTCTCCCCTATCACGGACTCTCCTCACCCATTTAATCTCCTCCCACAGCCCGTGTACACTCTCCCCTATCACGGACTCTCCCCACCCATTTAATCTCCTCCCACAGCCCATGTACACTCTCCCCTATCATGGACTCTACCCACCCATTTAATCTCCTCCCACAGCCCATGTACACTCTCCCCTATCATGGACACTACCCACCCATTTAATCTCCTCCCACAGCCCATGTACACTCTCCCCTATCATGGACTCTACCCACCCATTTAATCTCCTCCCACAGCCCATGTACACTCTACCCTATCATGGACTCTACCCACCCGTTTAATCTCCTCCCACAGCCCATGTACACTCTACCCTATCATGGACTCTCCCCACCCATTTAATCTCCTCCCACAGCCCATGTACACTCTACCCTATCACAGACTCTACCCACCCATTTAATCTCCTCCCACAGCCCATGTACACTCTACCCTATCATGGACTCTCCCAACCCATTTAACCTCCTCCCACAGTCCATGTACACTCTCCCCTATCATGGACTCTAGCCACCCATTTAATCTCCTCCCACAGCCATGTACACTCTACCCTATCACAGACTCTACCCACCCATTTAATCTCCTCCCACAGCCCATGTACACTCTCCCCTATCATGGACTCTACCCACCCATTTAATCTCCTCCCACAGCCCATGCACACTCTCCCCTATCACAGGCTCTACCCACCCATTTAATCTCCTCCCACAGCCCATGTACACTCTACCCTATCATGGACTCTCCCCACCCATTTAATCTCCTCCCACAGCCCATGTACACTCTCCCCTATCATGGACTCTACCCACCCATTTAATCTCCTCCCACAGCCCATGTACACTCTACCCTATCATTGACTCTCCCCACCCATTTAATCTCCTCCCACAGCCCATGTACACTCTACCCTATCATGGACTCTCCCCACCCATTTAATCTCCTCCCACAGCCCATGTACACTCTCCCCTATCATGGACTCTACCCACTCATTTAATCTCCTCCCACAGCTGATGTACACTCTATCCTATCATGGACTCTACCCACCCATTTAATCTCCTCCCACAGCCCATGTACACTCTACCCTATCATGGACTCTCCCCACCCATTTAATCTCCTCCCACAGCCCATGTACACTCTACCCTATCATGAACTCTACTCACCCATTTAATCTCCGCACACAGCCCATGGACACTCTCCCCTATCATGAACTCTACCCACCCATTCAATCTCCTCCCACAGCCCATGTCTGCTGTACCCTATCATGGACTCTACCCACTCATTTAATCCCCTTCCACAGCCCATGTACACTCTACCCTATCATGGACTCTACCCACTCATTTAATCCCCTTCCACAGCCCATGTACACTCTACCCTATCATGGACTCTACCCACCCATTCAATCTCCTCCCACAGCCCATGTACACTCTCCCCTATCATGGACTCTACCCACCCATTCAATCTCCTCCCACAGCCCATGTATGCTCTACCCTATCATGGACTCTACCCACTCATTTAATCCCCTTCCACAGCCCATGTACACTCTACCCTATCATGGACTCTACCCACTCATTTAATCCCCTTCCACAGCCCATGTACACTCTACCCTATCATGGACTCTCCCCACCCATTTAATCTCCTCCCACAGCCATGTACACTCTCCCCTATCACAGACTCTATCCACTCATTTAATCTCTTCCCACAGCCCGTGTACACTCTCCCCTATCATGGACTCTACCCCCCCATTTAATCTCCTCCCACGGCCCATGTACACTCTCCCCTATCACAGACTCTACCCACCCATTTAATCTCCTTCCACAGCCCATGTACACTCCCCCCTATCATGGACTCTACCCACCCATTTAATCTCCTCCCACAGCCCATGTACACTCTCCCCTATCATGGACTCTACCCACCCATTTAATCTCCTCCCACAGCCCATGTACACTCTGCCCTATCACAGACTCTATCCACTCATTTAATCTCTTCCCACAGCCCGTGTACACTCTCCCCTGTCATGGACTCTCCCCACCCATTTAATCTCCTCCCACAGCCCATGTACACTCTCCCCTATCACAGACTCTCCCCACCCATTTAATCTCCTTCCGCAGCCCATGTACACTCTCCCCTATCATGTGAAAGTTTTTTGTGGGATAGTTCTGTGTAAATACTGTCTGATCTCCAAAGGTAATTAAATGAACTTCTGAATAAGTTTCTCATATTTATTCCTAATATTTCAGTAACAGTTAAATTGTCGGGAGTGAAGTTTCCAAATAAATAGTGGAAACGTTACAAGATTCCCTTTTCCCGTTTTAGACTATCACACAAAGTCAAGATCTACCCAAAACAGGGAGTCCAATCAGATGTTTAAACACAAAAAAGAGTAATGTGGAGGATGTTACCAGGGAAGGCCGTTGAAGCAAACAGTATAAATGGGTAGAGGAGACAGCTCGATGTGTTTTTGGAGAAAAGAGAAGACGTGGGCGAAGAATTCCTCTGCTCACTGTTTTGTGATGATTTCTTCTGCTGCAAATTCTACCAAAAGTCTAAATGTGGTGAGAAAGGAGGGAGGGTGAGCTTGAAATCTCCCAAACACGGGTGCTTGTGTTGAGGGCCAGTTGGCTTTATTCTGGTCCTAAAATGTCCTTTGTCCCTAAACTAACCCAAAGCCAGGCTGCGGGACCATGTCATTGGACTCTCCTGCACTGGTGGGTGGAAGGAGGTTAGGTTTATGGAACAACGCCTGCCTAATTATCAAATAGACCAGGGGGTAGAAATTGGTATGTGTTGAGCCGGTTTTTCGGGCCTAAAACAGACACAAAGCATTCCAATTTAGCAGTGGGAATGCCTGCGCCCAATGTGCACAGGTGCTGGTCCCTCCTCTAAATGATTCTAATCTGCCTTCAAGCTCCGTCTGGGTACTTCCTCAAAAGGTTTCCTCCTAGGAGGTGTTCGGACTGGAATGATTGTGATTTTTATCTCTTCGCTATCCTGCTGGGGTGTAGCAATGTCATTATTGGATGTATTTTCAGTAGAGTGGGATAGGAAAGCAACTAGCTTGTGTGTGGAATTACATCATTGGTGTTTTATATATTAATTGGTTTATGTGTAGATTTATAATTTAATGATATAAATATGTATTGTGTTTTCTTGGTGATGGCTTGATTGCAAAGGTGAAAAGCAATGAGGCAAATAAAGGTTCTGGATTTGGATCTGATCTACTCCCTTGTAGAAGATTGACCACTCCTTGCTAATTCGCTTGATTGCATCACTGTTTTTATCCAAAATCTGCAGTGACGCCCAATTCTACCTTTGAAAGCTCCACCCTTTACTCCTTCTTTAACTATCAACCTCATTATCTCCTCTTCAGCTCCCACATCTCCTCTATCACTGAAGCTGCCACCAAGAAGTTTGGTTTTCTCTTTGTGCCAAACACTTCTTTTGTCCTCAACAGTTCTTAACTCTTTACTAAGCCCAAGTTCTTTTATTGACTTGAATCCCACTCCCAGATGTGGAGAGGGTCTTCTAACCCCTCTCTCACACTCCTGGACATGCCATCTCTCACCTCCAGCTTCCAACCTCTTTCTTCCAAATGTAATCCTTCTTGTCTCTTTCTCTTTCATGAATACTATTTACTGCTACTCTGAATTTTCCTCTTTTATTTCTTCAAAGCTCAAAATATGCATTCCTACCATCGCTCCTTCGTTGTGTTAGAGTTAAGATTCATTTCTCTGTACCTACTCTAACTCATTGCTGCCCAGGACTGAAACCTATGGAACTCCCCTCACTCTTCCCTCTTACTACAATAGTCAGGAATATAAAACCCAAATTTGGGGGTCACCTAATTATTACTTCCTGATTTCTCACCCACTCTTTTTGAGCTTCCTGTTGTCCTGTGTTATGGGCCTTGTCCTTTCACTTGCAGTTTGACAATCGATGATTGCCTGGATCAGAATCTACCTTCTGAAATTATGAGTGGAAGAAAGATAATTGTAGGTACTGGATTTGAACCTAGGTGTACGAACCCTATGTAACATCATAACAGGAGATGTCTGATCCCTGGGATTTAGCTCATTGGGGAAAATAAAACACAGGCAATAGCCTTGACATTATCAACCAGGGCAGGTAAAGAAGGTGCAGAGCTACACACATACAAGAAAAATGTCTACATGAGATTGTAAGGGTGTGTCCATGTGGATTGGTGCCCAAGCAAGAAATGGAGAGAGAGGGGCTGAGAATATTAGATGCAATGATGTGAATCAGGATATTGCAGTATGGGCTGAGTATTATCATTTTCTAGACTTTGACTATTTATGGGGGAGTAGCTAACTTCAATACCAGTTAAGAATCTCTTATGTTACTCCCATCAAAATCTTTTCTAATTTGACCAGAACCCTATTCCAGAATCCCGTGCTGGTTGCTCACGGCCCATCATTCTTTCTTTGTACAGTCTGCGTGTGCAAAGTTATATCTTGCGCTGGATTCGAAATTGGATTAATTTCAAATTGCCACTTAGCATTGGGCATTTATCGCTTACTGTTGTCCTGTACCTTCAGGTGTGGGCATTTCATGATCTTCCTCTATATTATGGTACAGTTTTTGGTCTTCTACAGATGAGTCACCATATTCCAAAACCTATTTTATTTTTACAACACAGGAAGGACTTTAGAGCTGATCTAATCAGTAATTATTGGAACAAATTGGCTGGTTGGGAGCTCCCTTTTATGGGCTAATTGTTCAAAGGTTGGAAACATTTCCCTGATTAATCGGACACAAAGTTCAAATTTGCGGGGCAACTGTTTAAAGTTTGGGCCCTTCCTGTTTCCAGTTATTATTCCTCAAGTCCACTCCTTCGATTATGATCAGTGAGTTGCCACACAGAGAAATTTTGTTGCCTGTTTTGATTGCGTCCTCCATTGATGTGGTTACTCACTGTGACACCACCAGGAACATCCAATCACTGCTTTAGGTTAGGCTATCTGCTGCACATTTGAGAATTACTGTCGATTGGGTTGGGCTCCCTTTCCTTCACATGTACTATCTCCTCAGATTAGCAGCCACTTGATCAGTAACATGTATCTCGATTAGCCTTCTTCAAACTATACTGTGAATAGGTTTCTGAGACTATCTCCCCATCCATATAAATTTGCATAATCTTTATTTTGCACTGTTTTGAAATCTCCCATGGAGGTGGGGCAGAGATAATTAACCTTTGATATCGCATTCAGCGTGATCATGTCCACATCTCCTCCATTGTTAAACCTCTTCCAATCTTAAATCTTTATAAAGTCCAAGCCATAGAGTCATAGAGTTATACAGCACAGAAAGAGGCCCTTTGGCCTATTGTGTCCGCGCCGGCCATCAAGCCCTGTCTATTCTAATCCCATTTTCCAGCACTTGGTCCATTGCCTTGTATGCTGTGGCGTTTCAAGTGCTCATCTAAATGCTTCTTGAATGTTGTGAGGGTTCCTGCCTCTACCACCCTTTCAGGCAGTGAGTTCCAGATTCCAACCACCCTCTGGGTGAAAAAGTTTTTCCTCAAATCCCCTCTAAACCTCCTGCCCCTTACCTTGAAACTATGCCCCCTGGTTATTGACCCCTCTACTAAGGGGAAAAGTTCCTTTCTATCTACCCTATCTATGCCCCTCATCATTTTGTACACCTCAATCAGGTCCCCCCTCAGCCTTCTGTGCTCTAAGGAAAACAACCCCAGCCTGTCCAGTCTCTCTTCATAGCTGAAGCGCTCCAGCCCAGGTAACATCCTGGTGAATCTCCTCTGCACCCTCTCCAATGCAATGACATCCTTCCTATAGTGTGGCGACCAGAACTGCACACAGTATTTCAGCCGTGGCCTAACTAGCATTTTGTACAGCTCCATCATAACCTCCCTGCTCTTAAATTCTATGCCTCGGCTAATGAAGGCAAGTATCCCATATGCCTTCTTAATCACCTTATCTACCTGTTCTGCTGCCTTCAGGGATCTATGTACATACACACCAAGGTCCCTCTGATCCTCTGTCCTTCCTAGGGTCCTACCATTCATTGTGTATTCCCTCACCTTGTTAGTCCTCCCAAACTGCATCACCTCACACTTTTCAGGGTTAAATTCCATTGGCCACTGTTCTGCCCATCTGACTAACCCGTCTATATCGTCCTGTAGCCTGAGGCTTCCCTCCTCGCTATTTACCACTCCACCAATTTTCGTGCCATCTGCGAACTTACTGATCATACCTCCTACATTCATATCTAAATCATTAATGTACACTACAAACAGCAAGGGACCCAGCTCCGATCCCTGCGGTACACCACTGGACACAGGCTTCCAGTCACAAAAACAACCTTTGACCATCACCCTCTGCCTCCTGCCACTAAGCCAGTTTTGGATCCAATGTACCAATTTGCCCTGGATCACATGGGCTCTTACCTTCTTGACCAGTCTCCCATGCGGGACTTTGTCAAAAGCCTTAATGAAGTCCATGTAGACTACATCAACTGCACTACCCTCATCCACACACCTAGTCACCCCCTCGAAAAATTCAATCAAATTGGTTAGACATGATCTCCCCCGACAAAGCCATGCTGACTATCCTTGATTAATCCTTGCCTCTCCAAGTGGAGACTAATTCTGTCTCTCAGAATTTTTTCCAATCATTTCCCTACCACTGATGTTAGGCTCACTGGCCTGTAATTCCTTGGTTTATCCCTACTACTCTTCTTGAATAATGGTACTATGTTAGCTGTCCTCCAGTCCTCTGGCACCTCCCCTGTGGCCAGAGAGGTTCTGAAAATTTGTGTCAGAGCCCCTGAAATCTCCTCCCTTGCCTCACACAGCAGCCTGGGATACATCTCGTCTGGGCCTGGGGATTTATCCACTTTTAAGCCCGCTAAAACCACTAGTACCTCCTCCCTCTCAATGTTAATTTGTTCAAGTATATCTCAATCCCCCTGCCTGATTTCTATGCCTACATCGTCCTTCTCCATAGTGAACACAAATGCAAAATATTCATTTAAAACCTCACCTACATCTTCCGGCTCTACACACAGATTGCCACTTTAGTCCCTAATGGGCCTTACTCTTTCCCTGGTTGTCCTCTTGCCCTTAATATACTTATAAAACACCTTGGGATTTTCCTTTATTTTGCCTGCCAGTGTTTTTTCATGCCCCCTCTTCGCTCTCCTAATTTCTTTTTTAAGTACCCCCCTGCACTTTCTATACTCCTCTAGGGCTTCCACTGTTTTTAGTCCTTTGTATCTGCCAAAAGCCTCCCTTTTTTTCCTAATCCATTCTTGTATATCCCTTGACATCCAGGGTTCTTTGGACTTGTTGGTCCCACCCTTGACCTTTACGGGAACATGTTGGCGCTGTACTCTCTCTATTTCTTTTCTGAATGACTCCCACTGCTCTGATGTGGATTTTCCTACAAGTAGCTGATCCCAGTCCACTTTGGCCAGATCCTGCCTTATCATATTAAAATCGGCCTTCCCCCAATTTAGAACCTTTATTTCTGGTCCATCTCTGTCCTTTTCCATGTCTACCTTAAATCTCACTGAATTATGGTCACTGTCACCAAAATGCTCTCCGACTGACACTTCTACCACTTGCCCGGCCACATTCCCTAGAATTAGGTCCAGTACCGCCCCCTCTCTTGTAGGACTTTCTACATGCTGGCTCAAAAAGCTCTCCTAGATGCACTTTAAGAATTCTGCACCCACTAAGCCTTTCACACTCTGACTATCCCAGTTAATATTGGGGAAGTTGAAATTCCCTACTATTATTACCCTATTATTTCTACACTTCTCTGAGATTTGCCTTCATATCTGTTCCTCTATCTCCCCCTGACTGTTTGGGGACCTATAGTACTCTCCCAGCAAAGTGCTTGCCCCCTTTTTGTTTTTAAGTTCTACCCATATGGCCTCATTAGAGGAACCTGTTAATATATCATCTCTCCTTACTGCAGTAATTGACTCCTTGATTAATATTGCGACACCCCCCTCCTCTTTTACACCCCCCTCTGTCTTGCCTGAAGATTCTATACCCCGGAATATTGAGCTGCCAGTCCTGACCCTCCCTCAACCATGTCCCTCCAAGACTTGACTCCTTCTCCCATGTCTAATGGAATTCTTCCTGCAGCTTTTTCACACTCCTAGCAGACAGAAAAAAAGTTTATCATCTGATTGGTGAACCTTCTCTCACTTCCAACCGCAGCCACTTACTCTTTCTTTCTACTTCACTTCCTCTCTCTGTCTCTATGGCGACCTTTCTTCTCTCTACTTTAGGAATACTACTGTGGCCATTACTCCTCTGAACTTTCCTTGTTTGTTGCTCTTAAATTCCAAGTATACTGTCTTACTCACTCTTCTTCCTCCCTGCATTCTCACTGTGTTGAAATCAAGACTCATTGTACCCTCTCCCACTCTAGCTCACTCCTACCCAGGACCTCAAAACTTTGGGACTCTTTACCTCCTTCAGTCTTTCCTTCCTCCTACAATCTGAAGCTTTTAAAACCCAAGTTTGGTGTCACTCTCACTATTTCTTGACTTGCCTTCTCTCCTGCAGAGAAACTATTTCCTCATGAGGGAATCCAGAACAAGGGGGCACAATCTTAAAATTAGAGCTAGGCCGTTCAGGATTGAAATCAGGAAGCACGCCTTCACACAGAGGGTAGTGGAAATCTGGAACTCTCTCCCCCAAAAGGCTGTGGATGCTGGGGGGTCAATTGAAACTTTCAAGACTGAGATAGGGAGATTTTTTTATGGTAAGGTTATCAAGGGACATGGAGCAAAGGCGGGCAAATGGAGTTGAGGTACAGATCAGCCATTGTCTCATTGAATGGCAGAAGGGGCTCGAGGGGCTGAATGGCCTCCTCCTGTTCCTATGTTCCTTTTCAATCTTAGTAGTGGCCCTTCACCATGGCTTTTGAATGAAAAGTATCTTATGTTCCTGGGAATCTGAGGGACTCCTATATCTGAGGTTCTACAAACAGTAACAGTACATGTTTTACCTAAAGTCGTAACCCGTGTTCCCTTTCTACCAGCCGCCTGTCACAGAATCTTATGTTGGTCTGATTGAAAATCTCAATACCTACAACATGGAGAGGTGGTGAGCGTGGAAGAGACCTCATCCATCTACCCAATGACCAGGTCAATTTCTCTTGCTTCTTTCTATATCTCTGGCACTCCAGGTGTCACCACTTCTGCAATTTTCTAAGTAAAGCTTTCCCAGTAAGGTATAGGAGTGGGCACCATCCATGCCAACCTTCGGGTATGGATACTAAGAGGTATGGATAGGGTCTCAACACCTTCCACTCTCCCAAGGGAACCTGAGTTGATACGTGGAAAACATCCTTCTGGGGAAAGTCAGTAAGCGAGACTAGGCTTAAAACCTGAATCTCCGAATCAAGAATCTCATGCTATTTGAGTAAAGTACAAGGGCGCCATTTCTCTTGTAACAAACCAATCCACTAAAAACTCAAAGATTGACATAAGTTCATAGACATCACAAGCTTGCTCTCCCAAGACCCATGCTGCAACATAAAAGGCACGTACACAGGTAGAGATAAAACAAGAGAGAGAGTGAGACAGAGCAACAGCGTGACAGCGAGCAAGAGAGAGTGAGACAGAGGAATATAGAGGAGAAGGTGAAAGAGAAAAAGCAGGAGAATGAGTCATTGAGTCATACGGCACAGTAGGAGGCCATTCGGCCCATCGAGTTTGTGCCGGAGGCAATAGAGTGATAGGCAGCAAGAGAATAAGATACAGAGAGTGAGACTGAAATATAGAGTGGCTGAAGTAAGCTTCAGAAGGACAGTGAGACAGAAGACAATAGAAAGAAAAGCAGAATGATAAAAGAAATGAAAAATTAAAGTGTGAGACAGAGAAGGACAGATAAATAGTAATGTTGCGAAAACAAGACAGAGACAGAAATAGAGACACAAAAGAGAGAGAAAAAACCCCAAAATGGCAGCAATAAAGACCATGAGAGCATGATTGAGACATAATGCAACAGATATCCAATGACAGAGAGAAGCATCATAGTACCAGTTTCAGGCAGGAGAAGACCTTCGGGCCATCTAGCCCACCTATCCACAGAACTCCCTTGGTGTATTTCTAACGACACTGAATTCCATTTGTTGACAAGAACCTGTCTTGTTCCTTCTTCAAACCAAAATTGGCTGCCGGGTTTCCTACATTACAACAGTGACTACACTTCAAAAAGTACTTCATTGGCTGTAAAGCACATTGAGACGTCCGGTGGTCGTAAAAGGCGCTATATAAATGCAAGTCTTTCTTTTCTTTTTATTAAGGTGTCTTGTTCCACCCACGTGCCGGTAATCTGTTCCACATACTGACCACCCTTTTAGTAAAAACTTCCTCCCGCATTTCCTATTTTATTTTTGCTGTCCTTAATTTTTAAATATTGTGCTTAAATTCTGCACACTTACTTGGATCCAATTTCTTAATATCAGTTATAATTTTGACCGCTTGTATCATAGCCCCTCTCAGTATTCTCTTTTCAAGAGAGCAAAGACCTAGGGAAGTCCATCTTTCCTCATTCTCTTAATTTTTGGGATCAACTGTGCAGCTCTTCTCTGCATCCCCTCCAATAACTGAAATACTGAGATCAAAACTACATGCAGTACCTCAAATGTGGTCTCACCAGGGCCAAATACAGGATTAAAATGACCTCTCTGGATTTATGTTATACCCCTTGCTGTACATCCAACATTCTCTACCTTTTTAGCAGCCTGGGAACATTGTGCTGATGGTATCAGTGGCCTGTCCACTAAAACCCCAAGATCTCTCTCCTGTGCCAATGCCTCAGGTAGATTCCCATTTAGCATCTAATCCACATCAACATTCCCTCTGCCAAATCTCATAACCTTACACTTTGTAATAAATGACATCTGCCATTCTCCGCCCACTGATTGAGCTTGTCACGATCCTTTTGAATTTGTGCCCATTGATATTCATCATTGGCCACTGCTCTCAATTTGGTATTGTCTGCAAATTTGGACACTTGAACTCAATTTGTTCCTCTAAATCATTTCTAAAAATGATAAACCGCGGGCACTCCACTGGTAACTGGCTACCAACCAGATACCTGCCCATCCACTACTACTCATTGTTGTCTATTAGGAAACCATTTACCAATCAATTTTAATACATTCCCATCTATCCCATGGACTTGGCACTTATGTAGTAGCCTATTATGTGGGACAGTGTCAAATGCCTTCCTGAAATCCAGGCAGTTAACAGCCACTGTCTCTCCCCTATCTACCGTCAGAGGATGACAGAGAAACAATGATGAAGAGAGAGTAACAATTTGACAGAGAGAGAGATGTACACAGAGACAAAGAATGTAAGAAAGAGGGTGAGGCAGAGAACAGGACAAAGAAAGAAAAAAAACCTTACATTTACACATGGCCTTATAATATATTTTAGAAACCTCTCAAAGGGCTTCATATACAATGAATTCCTCTGAAGACTAGTTTGTTGTCACGTAGACTAACATGACTCAGAGGTACAAGGATGCCCAACTGACACTGACAAAACAGAGGCAGACTGGCAAAAGGTAATGAGACAGAGAGAAAGCAAGACAGAGGCTCACTGGCCACCCGATAGCTCCACTAGGAGTCCCAGTTCAGTTTGAGGGAGAAGTCGGGATGGCAAGGGCCCAGGTTGTTTTGTGAAGGCCGGACTTGCATTCTCCCCCACAACAATAAACTTACCTGCCGTGCTCCTCTTCGGCTGGGCCGCGAGCTGATACTGGTTCAATGAGGAGTGTCGAAGAGCATGCCAGGCGCAACACCAGGCGTAGCTGAAAATGAGGTGCCAACCTGGGGCAGCTGCTGCAACACAGGACTACATGCATGCTAAACAGCGGAAACAGCATGCTATAGACAGGGCTAAGCGATTCCACAACCAACGGATCAGATCAAAGCTCTACAGTCCTACCGCACCCGGTCGTGAATGGTGGTGGACCATTAAACAACCTGGTTTGCATATTAAAAGTTCCTAGCGCCTGACTCACGCCGGCGCCGTGGCTGCCCTGGTGAAGATAAGGATGACCACAACAGGAAAGGGGCAGTAAGTCATTCCCCACCATTTTCGGGGTGCTACTGCCTTATTTCTGCTGGGTGCAAGGCCTCAAAATCTCGCCCAGCGAGAGAGAGAGGGAGATGAAAAAGAGTGAAAGAAAGAAGGTAGAAGACAGCGAAAGAGTGAAATGTCGTAACAGTAACACAGCAAGAGAGAGGCAAAGAGACAGAGCAACACAATGGTTGGGTCAGTCTCCCTTTACATATCCAGGCCTATCCCTCAGCTTTGGCAATCACCCCAGCACTTGCATGAATCTAATTAATTAATAACAGACATGAAAATCCAGGCATGTCGAGATGTCCGAACATTGGGTTTTGAGCATCTTTGCCAGGTTTCATCCCCACCCTTGAACGGGAAGTGGGAGAGCTAGAAACAATTAATCTTTGGTATTGCGTTCAGTCTGATCAAAGTCTACGCTCCTCCACAGTGGTAATAAGAGCCTGGAGCTGAAACTTGCCAATTTTTTTTGCTATTCATTCTTGGGATATGGGCTTCACTGGCAAGGCCGACACTTATTGCACAACCCTGGAGAAGGTGGTGGTGAGCCGCCTTCTTGAACGGCTGCAGTCCGTGTGGTGATGGTACTCCCACAGTGCTGTTAGGTTGGGAGTTCTAGGATTTTGGCCCGGCGACGATGAAGGAACGGCGATATATGTCTAAGTCCGGATGGTGTGTGACTTGGAGGGGAACTTGGAGGTGGTGGTGTTCCCACGCGCCTGCTGCCTTTGTCCTTCTAGGTGGAAGAGGTCACGGGTTTGGGAGGTGCTGCCGAAGAAGCCTTGGCGAGTTGCTGCAGTGCATCTTGTAGATGGTACACACTGCAGCCACAGTGCGCCGGAGGTGGAGGGAGTGGTCCAGGCTCAGTGTCAGCTGGGGCTCAGTTGGTAGCACGCTCACCTGAGTCAGAAGGTTGTGGGTTCAAGTCCCACTCCAGGGACTTTGAGCACATAAAGCTAGGCTGACACTCCACTGCAGTGCTGAGGGAGTGCTGCACTGTCGGAGGTGCCGTCTTTCAGATGAAACGTTAAACTGAGGCCCATCTGCTCTCTCAGGTGGACGTAAAAGATCCCACGGCACTATTTTGAAGAAGAGTAGGGGAGTTATCCTGGACAATATTTATCCCTCAACCAACATAACAAAAACAGATTATCTGGGCATTTTCACATTGCTGTTTGTGGGAGCTTGCTGTGAACAAATTGGCTGCTGCGTTTCCCACATTACAACAGTGACTCCACTTCAAAAGTACTTCATTGGCTGTAAAGCACTTTGAGACAGCCAGTGGTCGTGAAAGGCGCTATATAAATGCAAGTCTTTCTTTAAGCTGGTGGATGGGGTGCCGATCAAGCGGGCTGCTTTGTCCTGGATGGTGTCGAGCTTCTTGAGTGTTGGAGCTGCACTCATCCAGGCAACTGGAGAGTGTTCCATCACACTCCTTACTTGTGCCTTGTAGATGGTGGAGAGACTTTGGGGAGTCAGGAGGTGAGACACTCGCCGCAGAATACCCAGCCTCTGACCTGCTCTTGTAGTCATAGTATTTATGTGGCTGGTCCAGTTGAGTTTCTGGTCAATGGTGATCCACAGGATGTTGATGGTGGGGGATTCGGCGATGGTAATGCCGTTGAATGTCAAGGGGAGGTGGTTAGACTCTCTCTTGTTGGAGACAGTCATTGCCTGGCACTTGTGTGGCGCGAATGTTACCTGCCACTTATCAGCCCAAGTCTGGATATTGTCCAGGTCTTGTTGCATGCGGGCATGGACTGCTTCATAATCTGAGGGATTGCAAATGAACCTGAACACTGAAATTATCAGCAAGCATCCCCACTTCTGACTTCCTGAAGCGGTGCTCCGAGGCTGAGATAATTGGCTTCCAACAACCACAACTGTGTTTGTGCCAGGTATGAATCCCATCACCGGAGAGTTTTCCCCCAATCCACGTTGACTTCAATTTTACTCGGGCTCCTTGGTGCCACTCATGGTCAAATGCTACCTTGGTCTAACCACCTCCCCTTGACTTCCCCACCATCAACATCCTGGGGAGTCAACATTGACCAGAAACTTAACTGGACCAGCCACGTAAATACTGTGGCTATAAGAGCAGTTCATCGGCTGGGTGTTCTGTGGCGAGTGACTCACATCCTGACTCCCCAAAGCCTTTCCACCATCTACAAGGCACAAGTAAGGAGTGTGATGGAATATTCTCCACTTGCCTGGATGAGTGCAGCTCCAACAACACTCAAGAAGCTCAACACCATCCAGAACAAAGCAGCCCGCTTGATTGGCACCCCATCCACCAGCTTAAACATTCACTCCCTCCACCACCAGTGCACCGTGGCTGCAGTGTGTATCATCTACAAGATGCACTGCAGCAACTCGCCAAGGCTTCTTCAACAGCACCTCCCAAACCTCTACCACCTAGAAGAACAAGGGCAGCAGGCGCATGGAAACACCACCACCTCCAATTTCCTCTCCAAGTTACACACCATCCTGACTTGGAAATATATCGCTGTTCCTTCATCGTCGCTGGGTCAAAATCCTGGAACTCCCTCCTGTAGTGTATGTACCTTTAAGAGAGAACTACTTTTACAGCTCCTGTATACTGTAGTACCGGCAGTGACCACCCCTGTATATAAGCCTTGAGCATGCCTCTGTACTGCCAGTCTTGAGACTACCCTACTCCAGTAAACACCTGTTGATTGTTAAGTTACAGCCTCCGTGTAGTTATTGGAAAACATCATACTCTAAGAATCACGGCTCCAACACCTCCCTAACAGCACTGTGAGTGTACCTTCACCACACGGACTGCAGCGGTTCAAGAAGGCGGCTCACCACCACCTTCTCAAGGGCAATTAGGGATGGGCAATAAATGCTGGCCTTGCCAGCGACGCCCACATCCTATGAATGAATAATTTAAAAAAAACACTGCACCACCCTTTTAATCTCCTGAGGAATGTTGTCCAATGTTGATCTGTACTCTTCCTCCCCTCCACTGCAAGGTAAATCCCAATTTTTTCCATGGAGCTAGTCATTCAGGAATTGTTCTTCACACATTTGCCCATCTCCAGCTTTATTTACAGTTCTTAGTCCTGTTCCTAACCAGATGCTCATCAACTGTTTTACCAGGAATCTGCTCCAGTGACCCTGTGGGGTAATAGTCCTCCCGATCTCAAGTCTTGCTTGGGGTTTGTTAACTTTTCATTCGTGTCCTCCAGTTCCAAGTTAAATAACCTGCGTACATCCAGATTACCTATTCCTCTCAGCATCTTAACCCCAAATCAGACTGCTAATCAATCGATTGGTTAACGGAGGGTTGTTCTTGGTTTTTGAAGGTTACAAAGAAAGCTGCATAACATCTGATGTTGCTTTAAGATCCTTCTTCAGGTACATTTGACAATAATTTTGATGATAGTATGAACTGCACTGTACCCTCATTTTGCTTTGGTGTGTGGTTTGCAAATGTGTCATGAGCCATGATCTTGGTCTCCCAGATTCCTTAGTCTCCCAGGAACTTAAGTGTCCCAGGAGCCTTGGCCTCCCAGGAATCTTGGTCTGCCAGGAACCTTGGTCTCCCAGGAATCTTGGTCTCCCAGAAACCTTAGTCTCCCAGGAGCCTAGATCTCCCAGGAGCCTTGGTCTCCCAGGTGCCTTGATCTCCCAGGAATCTTGGTCGTCCAGGAGCTTTGGTCTCCCAGGAACTTTGGTCTCCCAAGAATCTTGGTCTCCCAGAAACCTTGTCTCCCAGGGACCATGGTCTTCCAGGAACCATGATCTCCCAGGAACCTAGATCTCCCAGGAACCTTGGTCTCCCAGGAGCCTTGGTCTCCCAGGAGCCTTGATCTCCCAGGAGCCTTGGTCTCCCAGGTGCCTTGATCTCCCAGGAATCTTGGTCGTCCAGGAGCTTTGGTCTCCCAGGAACTTTGGTCTCCCAAGGATCTTGGTCTCCCAGAAACCTTGTCTCCCAGGGACCATGGTCTTCCAGGAATGATGATCTCCCAGGAACCTAGATCTCCCAGGAACCTTGGTCTCCCAGGAGCCTTGGTCTCCCAGGAAGCTTGGTCTTCCAGGAGCCTTGGTCTCCCAGGTGCCTTGGTCTCCCAGGAATCCTGGTCTCCCAGGAATCTTGGTCTCCCAGGAATCTTGGTCTCCCAGGAGCCTTGATCTCCCAGGAGCCTTGGTCTCCCAGGTGCCTTGATCTCCCAGGAATCTTGGTCGTCCAGGAGCTTTGGTCTCCCAGGAACTTTGGTCTCCCAAGAATCTTGGTCTTCCAGGAGCCTTGGTCTCCCAGGTGCCTTGGTCTCCCAGGAATCTTGGTCTCCCAGGAGCCTTGGTCTCCCAGGAACCTTGATCTCCCAGGAGCCTTGATCTCCCAGGAGCCTGGATCTCACAGGAGCCTTAATCTGCCAGGAGCCTTGGTCTCCCAGGTGCCTTGATCTCACAGGAGCCTTAATCTCCCAGGAATCTTGGTCTCCCAGGAACCTTGATCTCCCAGGAGCCTTGGTCTCCCAGGAACCTTGATCTCCCAGGAGCCTTGGTCTCCCAGGAACCTTGATCTCCCAGGAGCCTTGATCTTCCAGGACCCTTGATCTCACAGGAGCCTTAATCTCCCAGGAACCTTGGTCTCCCAGGTGCCTTGATCTCCCAGGAGCCTTGGTCTCCCAGGAGCCTTGATCTCCCAGGAACCTTGGTCTCCCAGGAACCTTGGTCTCCCAGGAATCTTGGTCTCCCAGGAGCCTTGGACTCCCAGGAATCTTGATCTCCCAGGAGCCTTGATCTTCCAGGAGCCTTGACCTCACAGGAGCCTTAATCTCCCAGGAACCTTGGTCGCCCAGGAACCTTGATCTCCCAGGAGCCTTGATCTTCCAGGAGCCTTGATCTCACAGGAGCCTTAATCTCCCAGGAACCTTGGTCGCCCAGGAATCTTGGTCTCCCAGGAGCCTTGATCTCCCAGGAACCTTGGTCTCCCAGGAACCTTGATCTCCCAGGAGCCTTGGTCTCCCAGGAGCCTTGGTCTCCCAGGAACCTTAATCTCCCAGGAACCTTGGTCTCCCAGGAAGCTTGATCTCCAAAGAGCCTTGGTCTCCCAGGAACCTTGGTCTCCCAGGAAGCTTGATCTCCAAAGAGCCTTGGTCTCCCAGGAACCTTAATCTTCCAGGAACCTTGGTCTCCCAGGAGCCTTGATCTCCCAGGAACCTTGGTCTCCCAGGAGCCTTGGTCTCCCAGGAACCTTAATCTCCCAGGAGCCTTGATCGTCCAGGAGCCTTGATCTCCCAGGAGCCTTGATCTTCCAGGAGCCTTAATCTCCCAGGAATCTTGGTCTCCCAGGAACCTTGATCTCCCAGGAGCCTTGATCTTCCAGGAGCCTTGATCTCCCAGGAGCCTTGATCTTCCAGGAGCCTTGATCTCCCAGGAGCCTTGATCTTCCAGGAGCCTTAATCTCCCAGGAATCTTGGTCTCCCAGGAACCTTGATCTCCCAGGAGCCTTGGTCTCCCAGGAACCTTGATCTCCCAGGAGCCTTGATCTTCCAGGAGCCTTGATCTCACAGGAGCCTCAACCTCCCAGGAACCTTGGTCTCCCTGGTGCCTTGATCTCCCAGGAGCCTTGGTCTCCCAGGAGCCTTGGTCTCCCAGGAGCCTTGATCTCCCAGGAGCTTTGGTCTCCCAGGAGCCTTGGTCTCCCAGGAGCCTTGATCTCCCAGGAACCTTGGTCTCCCAGGAACCTTGGTCTCCCAGGAATCTTGGTCTCCCAGGAGCCTTGGACTCCCAGGAATCTTGATCTCCCAGGAGCCTTGGTCTCCTAGGAACCTTGGTCTCCCAGGAACCTTGATCTCCCAGGAGCCTTGATCTTCCAGGAGCCTTGATCTCACAGGAGCCTTAATCTCCCAGGAATCTTGGTCTCACAGGAGCCTTGATCTCACAGGAGCCTTGGTCTCCCAGGAACCTTGGTCACCCAGGAATCCTGGTCTCCCAGGAGCCTTGATCTGCCAGGAACCTTGGTCTCCCAGGAACCTTGATCTCCCAGGAGCCTTAATCTCCCAGGAATCTTGGTCTCACAGGAGCCTTGATCTCACAGGAGCCTTGGTCTCCCAGGAGCCTTGATCTCACAGGAGCCTTAATCTCCCAGGAATCTTGGTCTCCCAGGAGCCTTGATCTGCCAGGAACCTTGATCTCCCAGGAGCCTTGATCTCACAGGAGCCTTAATCTCCCAGGAATCTTGGTCTCCCAGGAGCCTTGATCTGCCAGGAACCTTGATCTCCCAGGAGCCTTAATCTCCCAGGAATCTTGGTCTCACAGGAGCCTTGATCTGCCAGGAACCTTGATCTCACAGGAGCCTTAATCTCCCAGGAATCTTGGTCTCCCAGGAGCCTTGATCTCACAGGAGCCTTGGTCCCCCAGGAACCTTGATCTCCCAGGAGCCTTAATCTCCCAGGAGCCTTGGTCTCCCAGGAGCCTTGGTCTCCCAGGAACCTTGATCTCACAGGAGCCTTGATCTTCCAGGATTCTTGGTCTCCCAGGAGCCTTGAACTTCCAGGAACGTTGATTTCCCAGGAAACTTGGTCTCCCAGGAACCTTGATTTCCCAGGAATCTTGGTCTCCCAGGAACCTTGATCTCCCAGGAATCTTGGTCTCCCAGGAACCTTAATCTCCCAGGCGCCTTGATCTTCCAGGAGCCTTGATCTCACAGGAGCCTTGGTCTCCCAGGAATCTTGATCTCACAGGAGCCTTGATCTCACAGGAGCCTTGGTCTCCCAGGAATCTTGATCTCACAGGAGCCTTGGTCTCCCAGGAATCTTGATCTCACAGGAGCCTTGGTCTCCCAGGAGCCTTGATCTCCCAGGAGCCTTGATCTCCCAGGAACCTTAATCTCCCAGGAGCCTTGATCTTCCAGGAGCCTTGATTTCACAGCAGCCTTGATCTCACAGGAGCCTTGGTCTCCCAGGAATCTTGATCTCACAGGAGCCTTGATCTCACAGGAGCCTTGGTCTCCCAGGAATCTTGATCTCCCAGGAACCTTAATCTCCCAGGAGCCTTGATTTCCAGGAGCCTTGATCTCACAGGAGCCTTGATCTCACAGGAGCCTTGGTCTCCCAGGAACCTTGGTCTTCCAGGAACCTTGGCCTCACAGGAACCTTAATCTCCCAGGAGCCTTGATCTCCCAGGAACCTTAATCTCCCAGGCGCCTTGATCTTCCAGGAGCCTTGATCTCCCAGGAACCATAATCTCCCAGGAGCCTTGATCTCCCAGGAGCCTTGGTCTCCCAGGAGCCTTGGCCTCCCAGGAACGTTAATCTCCCAGGAGCCTTGATCTCCCAGGAGCCTTGATCTCCCAGGAGCCTTGGTCTCCCAGGAGCCTTGGCCTCCCAGGAACGTTAATCTCCCAGGAGCCTTGATCTCCCAGGAGCCTTGATCTCCCAGGAGCCTTGATCTTCCAGGAACCTTGGTCTCCCAGGAGCCTTGGTTTCCCAAGAACCTTGATCTCCCAGGAGCTTTGGTCTCCCAGGAACCGTGGTCTCCCAGGAACCTTGGTCTCCCAGGAGCCTTGGTCTCCCAGGAGCCTTGGCCTCCCAGGAACGTTAATCTCCCAGGAGCCTTGATCTCCCAGGAGCCTTGGTCTCCCAGGAGCCTTGGCCTCCCAGGAACGTTAATCTCCCAGGAGCCTTGATCTCCCAGGAGCCTTGATCTCCCAGGAGCCTTGATCTCCCAGGAGCCTTGATCTTCCAGGAACCTTGGTCTCCCAGGAGCCTTGGTTTCCCAAGAACCTTGATCTCCCAGGAGCTTTGGTCTCCCAGGAACCGTGGTCTCCCAGGAACCATGGTCTCCCAGGAACCTTGATCTCCCAGGAGCCTAGATCTCCCAGGGGTCTTCCTTTGACTCTTCCTTCCCCTTAAATCTTAAAATGAAGGCATTTTAAACACGATTCTATACTGCTGGTCACCAGCTGGGCACTGCTTTTCATGTTATACAGGGCACAGTCTCATGCACAGGGCCCAGGTAGTAGCAACATGGGTACAATCAATGATCCTCTGGACACTGGGAAAGCCAGCACGTCTGTAGATTTGTGTTGCCCTCTCACATTGCTGCTGTTGATCAATGGTGAATGTGATGGAGATGTTGGCCAAGCTAAATAACGTATATGGCACCTCGGGGGGTAATGTTAAGTCATTGGAAAGACGAGATGTAAAATGGACAGCCCATCCGATCCAGTCACTGCCCTGCAGGACGGCTTAGGTTGAAATTAACCCCCTACTTAACACTGTGGGCAGTGAATTAGCTGGTACGAAGAAAGAAAGAATTTGTATTTATATAGCGCCTTTCACAACCTCAGGACATCCCAAAGTGCTTTACAGCCAACTTTTGAAGTATAGTCACTGTTGTAATGTAGCAAACGCGGCAGCCAATTTGCTCACAGCAAGCTCTCACAAACAGCAATGAGATAATGACCAAATCATGGCTCAGAAATTCGGGTCTCCACGGGTGAGTACGCACGGGGACTCACCCATAGGCCGAATGGAATTGCCGGTTTCCTGCATGCACTGCGCATGCGCGGGAAACCGGCACTTCCGATCCTCTGAACGAAGAGGTTCAGAGGTCGAACGCACGCGCAGGGGAGGCTGCGCGTGTGCCTTGAACTTAGGTTTTTTTTGCAGGTTTTCATGCGAGGTTAAGCCTGTAGGATTTACACATTTAATAAGCAGGCGTAAGGCCTGCTTTTTGCAAGGTAAGTGGTCAATTAATTAAAATTAAAACATTTTTTCCACAGGTTTATTATTTTTAAATACTTTAAAGCAAGGTAAGTTTATTTTTAGCCCCGTTATAATATAAAATTATTTGTTTCAAAAATTTAAATTATTGTTTAAAATAGTTATTTAATGTAATTTATAGTTTATTTAAAAAGTGTGATTTAAAAAAAAAATTATTTGAAGGTTTACTGCTATTTTGGGCCCGTAGTATTTATAAGTTTTGACAGGTCTTCCTGTCAGACTTATGAATGGGCTTTTCCCTCCTCCGATTGGCTGCCCATGGCCCACGTGATCCCAGGGGACGCATCGCACTAACTGCGCCCCTGGGACACGCAAGCACAGCGCGCCGGCAGCTGGGCCAGGCCCCGGAGCGGAATTCCATGGGGGCCCACAGCTCAACGGCCGGCGCGCAAGGTAAGTGCAGGTCGGGGGCTTGCACCCGCGGGAAGCCCCCAACCCGAATTTCTGGGCCAATGTGTTTTAGTGACGTTGGTTGAGGGAACTCCCCTGCTCCTCTTCCAATAGTGCCATGGGACCTTTTACATCCACCTGAGAGAGCAGACGGGGCCTCGGTTTAACGTCTCATCCAAAAGACGGCACCTCCGACAGTGCAGCACTCCCTCAGCACTGCACTGGGAGTGTCAGCCTAGATTGTCAGCTCAAATCTCTGGATACTGCAGATGTTCCCAGTACGACTCTGAATTGAATTAAACATTGAGAGCTGAGGTGACTGGGTGGCCAGTGACATTTAGACGGTTGACCATGTCTGAAGGTCTTCATTGAGGACACAGCTGTGACACAACCTCCCTGATTAAGAAGGCCAATGGAATGTTGGCTTTCATTGCTAGGGGGATAGAATATAAAAATAGGGAGGTATTGCTTCAGTTGTACAAGGTATTGGTGAGACCGCACCTGGAATACTGCATACAGTTTTGGTGTCCATACTTAAGAAAGGACATACTTGCTCTCGAGTCAGTACAAAGAAGGTTCACTCGGTTAATCTCGGGGATGAGGGGATGGACATATGAGGAGAGGTTGAGTAGATTGGGACTCTACTCATTGGAGTTACGAAGAATGAGAGGCGATCTTATTGAAACATATAAGATTGTGAAGGGGTTGGATCGGGTGGATGCGGGGAGGATGTTCCCGATGATGGGTGAAACTAGAACTAGGGGGCATAGTCTTAGAATAAGGGGCTGCTCTTTCAAAACTGAGATGAGGAGGAACTACTTCACTCAGAGGGTGGTAGGTCCATGGAATATGCTGCCCCAAAAAGCTGTAGAAGCTACATCATTACATAAATTTAAAACAGAAATAGACAGTTTCCTAGAAGTAAAGGGAATTAAGGGTTACGGGGAGCGGGCAGGAATTTGGACATGAGTCTAGGTTCGGATCGGTCATGGCCCTGTGGGTAGCGGAGCGGGCCCAGGGGCCGTGTAGCCTGATCCTGCTCCTATTTCGTGTGTCTAATTCTGTTAGATTCAGGAGATGGTTCTGTGATAGTGGATTGGCGGTTAGGATCAGATCAGCCATGATCTTATTGAATGGCGGAGCAGGCTCGAGGGGCCGATTGGCCTACTCCTGCTCCTATTTCTTATGTTCTTATGTTCTTATGAATTGCCTTAACCGTTCCCAGATAAATATGCCTTGGATAGAGCACATAAATACTGTGGCTACAAGAGCAGGTCAGGGGCTGGGTATTCTCCAGTGAGTGTCTCACCTCCTGACTCCCCAAAGCCTTTCCACCATCTACAAGGCACAAGTCACATGTGATGGAATACTCTCCACTTGCCTGGATGAGTGCAGCTCCAACAACATGCAAGGAGCTCGACACCATCCAGGACAAAGCAGCCTGCTTGATTGGCACCCCATCCACCACCTTAAACATCCACTCCCTCCACCACCGGCATACCGTGGCTGCAGTGTGTACCATCTATAAGATGCACTGCAGCAACTCGCCAAGGCTTCTTCGGCAGCACCTCCCAAACCCGCGACCTCTTCCACCTAGAAGGACAAGGGCAGCAGGTGCATGGGAACACCACCACCTCCAAGTTCTCCTCCAAGTCACACACCATCCTGACTTGGAAATATATCGCCGATCCTTCATCGTCACTGGGTCAAAATCCTGGAACTCCCTCCCTAACAGCACTGTGGGAGTACCTTCACCACACGGACTGCAGCGGTTCAAGAAGGTGGCTCACCACCACCTTCTCGAGGGCAACTAGGGATGGGCAATAAATGCTGGCTTTGCCAGCGACGCCCAGATTCAATAAACAAATAAAAAAAAGGCCTCCTGTGTTACACAAACGGTGACACATGATGGTACGTTTCGTGTGCCATCTGACACCATGGTCAGCCGATTCCTGCTGTTGGTGATCCTCCACTGCCTAATCCAGGGCTAGTGGGGTGTTGAATGAAGTCCCCTTAGTTTTCCAAAAAACTTGACGTTTCGATCGACTTTGTTGGCTGTACTAACGTGGAGCGAGTGAGCAGAGGTCGGAAAATTGGATGAATAGACCATAAATCTTTTTATCACTCAATCCTTACACCTCACGATTCTCTGGGCAGAGAATTTTTTGCCAGTGCCGAGCACTCTCGCACATTTTGTTCAAGAGCCTGTTTGAGATAACTCTCTCACCTCTGAGTCAGAAGGTTGTGGGTTCAAGTACCACTCATGGACTTCAATAAAACTTGACTGACAATGTATCCGAGTGGGCACTATCGATGCTGCCCTTTAGTCAGCCTGCCAACAAGAGCCCTTAAATAGAACATGAAGGAACCCAGCACAAAATCAGGAGAGAACCCAGAGCCAAATCAAGAAAGAACCAAGACCAACTCAAGAAAACTCCCGGAACCAAATGAAGAACCAAATCAGGAGAGAACCCACATAGGAACAAGAGGAGGCCATTCAACCCCTCGAGCCTGTTCCGCCATTCAATTAGATCACAGCTGATCTGTATCTTAACTCCATTTACCTTGCTGAACAAAAATCTATCAATCTCAGTTTTGAAATTTTCAATTGACCCACCAGCATCCAGTGTTTTGGGAGAGAGTTCCAGATTTCCACTCCCCTTTGTGTGAAGAACTGCTTCCTGACATCACCCCTGAACGGCCTGGCTCTAATTTTAATGTTCTGCCCCCTTGTTCTGGACTCCCCCCACCAGAGGAAATAGTTTCTCTCTATCTACCCTATTAAATCCTTTAATCATCTTAAACACCGCGATTAGATCACCCCTTAATCTTCTAAACTCGAGGGAACACAAGCCCAGTCTGTGCAACCTGTCCTCATACTTTAACCCCTTTAGCCCCGGTATCATTCTGGTGAATCTGCGCTGCCCCCCCTCCGAGGCCAATCTATCCTTCCTGAGGTGCGGGGCCCAGAACTGAACGCAGTGTCCAGATGGGGTCTGACCAGAGCTCTGTACAGCTGTAACAGAACCTCCGCCCCTTTGTAATCCAGCCCCGAGATAAAGGACAACATTCCGTTAGCCTGTTGGATTATTTTTAGCACCTGTCCACCAGCTTTCAGTGATTTCTGTACACGGACCCCTAAATCTCTCGGCTCATCCACAGTTCCTGCTTCTCACCATTTAGAGAATACCCTGATCTCTCTTTCTTAGGCCCAAAGTGGATGACCTCACACTTCCCCACATTAAACTCCATTGGCCATAGATTAGCCCAGTTACTCAATCTATCAATGTCCCTTTGCAACTTTCTGCTCCCATCTACACTTACTGTGCGAACTAACTTGGTACTTTGAGGTGAACTTAGATAATACGGCTCTCGATTCCTTCACCCAAGTCATTTATAGATACAGTGAAAAGCTGAGGCCCCAGTACAGATCCCTGGGGGACACGACTGGTCACATCCTGCCAATTGGAGCACATACCCATTATCCCCACTCTCTGTCTCCCACCTCCAAACCAACTCCCTACACATGTCAATAGGTTGCCTCCAATTCCATGCGCTCTCATTTATGTTAACAGTCTCTTATGTGGAACCTTGTTGAATGCCTTCTGGAAGTCGGTATAAATAACATCCCACAGACACACTCTTATCTATCACGTTTGTTACATCCTCAAAAATTCAACTAGATTCATTAGACATGACTTACCCGTTACGATCCATGCTGGCTCTCTCTGATCAGCTCATCTTGTTCAAGTGCTCAGTCACCCTGTCTCTACTAACAGATTCTACTAACTTCCCCACAACAGACGTTAGACTAATAGACCTAGAATATCCGAGTTTATCTCTCCTACCCCTCTTAAATAATGGAGTGACATTGTCAATTTTCCAATCCAAGGGGACAATTCCTGAACCGAGAGAGTTTTGGAAGATCGTGACTAACGCATGAACAATTTCCTCACCTATTTCTTTTACTAGCCTGGTGTGGAAACCATCAGGCCCAGGAGATTTATCTATCTTTAATAACATTAATTTCTCAGAACCAAATCACAAATTTACCCAGCACCAAGTCAAGAAAGGACCCAGAACCAAATCAAGAGAGAATCCAGAACCAAAGGACCCAGCATCAATTCAGGAAGGGACGCATCAGGGTACAGTAGTTTATTTAAATATTTCTGAATTAGTAAATGAGGCCTCTGGACCAATAATCCCGAGAATGTGAGTTCCAATTCCACGATGACAAATTAGGAGACAGAATGAGAGAGAGAGGAAAACAGAGAGAGAGAGAGAGCGAGAGCGAGAGAGAGAGCGAGAGAGAGAGCGACAAAGAGGTAAAAAGACTGCAACAGGGAGAAACAGGCAAAGACAGAGAGAAACAGAGGCAGAGACAGAGCAACAGAGAGAGAGAGACAGTCAAAGAGAGGCAGAGGAATGGAAAGAGAAGGAGTCGAGAAAGAGATTAGAGACACAGAGAGTGGAAAGAGAAAGAAAAGCAGACTGCTCTGTGAAGATCAGATTCTGATCGTCGATAGACATGCTCGTTCTCTCCAGTCTAGAATAGAACAATGATAATTACCTGTTAGCTCCTTCTTTTCCTGCTCCAGTGACATGGTGAAAGGAGTCTGTCGAAACTCGGAGTGCTGCGTAACAGCTTGTTCCCTGGAGTGGATGTAAGCAAACATTCAGTGAGATGGGAAGGGCAGTGTGTGTAGTGGGGGAGATAAATTATCAAAGTTTTGATGACTAAAGTTATTTTGGTACAAATAGCAACTGAGGTACAATGAAAGCTGCCAGAAAAGTCAGTCAGCTAAAGGCCTGAGCTCGGGTGGGGTTAGGGCAGGGGGTGGGACCGAGTGACTACACAACCCGAAGATCCCATCGAAACCTTTCAGCTGAGCTCCTGTGTTTAACCTTGGTACTTTCACAGCCTGTGGCAACACAGCTACAGTACATGAATAAATCATTGGAAAGCACAGCAAACATGTCAGGTATGGGTGGCACAGTGCCAGGGCACACTGGAACCACAGGGCACTGTGGCACAGTGTGGCAGGCTGTGGCTTCACTCCTGCTATCTCCACACAGGATCCTCCTCATCTCCACCGTGCGATCACAGGTGGTGTCAAACAGAGGTCAGTGAGCGTGAGTGATCTGAACCTTCCAATTTTACCAGAAACATTAATTAAAAGTCAGGTGCTTTTCCTGCTATGCCCGCATCGGATACCAGACAAGATCTTGCATTTATATAGTGCCTTTAACGTAGTAAAACATCCCAAGGCGCTGCACAGGATGACCAAAAGCTTGGCCAAAGACGTAGGTCTTAAGGAATGTCTTAAAGGAGCAGAGGGAGATAGAAAGGCAGAGAAGATTAGGGAGGGAATTCCAGAGCTTAGGGCCCAGGCAGCTGAAAGCACGATCTTGAAAGGGTGTAGGGCTGGAGGAGGGTATAGGGAGGGCCGAGGCCATGGAGGGATTTGAACACAAGGATGAGAATTTTAAAATCGAGGTGTTGCCGGACTGGGAGCCAATGTAGGTCAGCGAGCACAGGGGTGATGGGTGAGCGGGACTTGGTGTGAGTTAGGACACGGGTCAGCGAGTACAGGGGTGATGGGTGAGCGGGACTTGGTGTGAGTTAGGACACGGGTCAGCGAGCACAGGGGTGATGGGTGAGCGGGACTTGGTGTGAGTTAGGACACGGGTCAGCGAGTACAGGGGTGATGGGTGAGCGGGACTTGGTGTGAGTTATGACACGGGTCAGCGAGTACAGGGGTGATGGGTGAGCGGGACTTGGTGTGAGTTAGGACACGGGTCAGCGAGTACAGGGGTGATGGGTGAGCGGGACTTGGTGTGAGTTAGGACACGGGTCAGCGAGTACAGGGGTGATGGGTGAGCGGGACTTGGTGTGAGTTAGGACACGGGTCAGCGAGTACAGGGGTGATGGGTGAGCGGGACTTGGTGTGAGTTAGGACACGGGTCAGCGAGTACAGGGGTGATGGGTGAGCGGGACTTGGTGTGAGTTAGGACACGGGTCAGCGAGTACAGGGGTGATGGGTGAGCGGGACTTGGTGTGAGTTAGGACACGGGTCAGCGAGTACAGGGGTGATGGGTGAGCGGGACTTGGTGTGAGTTAGGACATGGGTCAGCGAGCACAGGGGTGATGGGTGAGCGGGACTTGGTGTGAGTTAGGACACGGGTCAGCGAGCACAGGGGTGATGGGTGAGCGGGACTTGGTGTGAGTTAGGACACGGGTCAGCGAGCACAGGGGTGATGGGTGAGCGGGACTTGGTGTGAGTTAGGACACGGGTCAGCGAGCACAGGGGTGATGGGTGAGCGGGACTTGGTGTGAGTTAGGACACGGGTCAGCGAGCACAGGGGTGATGGGTGAACGGGACTTGGTGCGAGTTAGGACACGGGTCAGCGAGTACAGGGGTGATGGGTGAGCGGGACTTGGTGTGAGTTAGGACACGGGTCAGCGAGTACAGGGGTGATGGGTGAACGGGACTTGGTGCGAGTTAGGACACGGGTCAGCGAGTACAGGGGTGATGGGTGAGCGGGACTGGGTGTGAGTTAGGACACGGGTCAGCGAGTACAGGGGGTGATGGGTGAGCGGGACTTGGTGTGAGTTAGGACACGGGTCAGCGAGTACAGGGGTGGTGGGTGAGCGGGACTTGGTGTGAGTTAGGACACGGGTCAGCGAGTACAGGGGTGATGGGTGAGCGGGACTTGGTGTGAGTTAGGACACGGGTCAGCGAGTACAGGGGTGATGGGTGAGCGGGACTTGGTGTGAGTTAGGACACGGGTCAGCGAGTACAGGGGTGATGGGTGAGCGGGACTTGGTGTGAGTTAGGACACGGGTCAGCGAGTACAGGGGTGATGGGTGAGCGGGACTTGGTGTGAGTTAGGACACGGGTCAGCGAGTACAGGGGTGATGGGTGAGCGGGACTTGGTGTGAGTTAGGACACGGGTCAGCGAGTACAGGGGTGATGGGTGAGCGGGACTTGGTGTGAGTTAGGACACGGGTCAGCGAGTACAGGGGTGATGGGTGAGCGGGACTGGGTGTGAGTTAGGACACGGGCAGCAGGGTTTTGTAGGAGCTCAAGTTTATGGAGGGTGGAAGATTGGCGGCCGGCCAGGAGAGAGTTGGAATACAACAACAACAACAACTTGTATTAATATAGCGTCTGTAACGTACTAAAACGTCCCAAGGCGCTTCACAGGAGCGACTATCAAACAAAATTTGACACCGAGCCACATAAGGAGATATTAGGGCAGATGACCAAAAGCTGGGTGGGAATGTAAGTTGTGAGGAGGATGCAAGGAGGCTTCAAGGGGATATAGACAGGCTAAGTGAGTGGGCAAGAACATGGCAAATGGAATATAATGTGGAGAAATGTGAAGTCATCCACTTTGGTAGGAAAAATAGAAAAACAGAGTATTTTTTAAATGGTGAGAGATTGGGAAATGTTGGTGTTCAGAGGGACCTGGGTGTCCTTGTACACGAATCACTGAAAGTTAACATGCAGGAACAGCAAGCAATTAGGAAAGCAAATGGTATGTTGGCCTTTATTACAAGAGGATTTGAGTATAAGAGTGAAGACGTCTTACTGCAATTATATAGGGCCCTGGTGAGACCACACCTGGAGTATTGTGGACAGTTTTGGTCTCCTTACCTAAGGAAGGATAGACTTGCCATAGAGGGAGTGCAACGAAGGTTCACCAGACTGGTTCCTGGGATGGGGAGATTGAGTAAACTAGGTCTAAATTCTCGAGTTTAGAAGAATGAGGTGTGATCTCATTGAAACATACATAATTCTTACAGGGCTTGACAGGGTAGATGCCGGGAGGATGTTTCCCCTGGCTGGGGAGTCTAGAACCAGGGGTCACAGTCTCAGAATAAGGGGTCGGCTATTTAGGACTGAGATGAGGAGAAATTTCTTCACTCAGAGGGTGGTGAATCTTTGGAATTCTCTACCCAGAGGGCTGTGGAGGCTCAGTCATTGAGTATATTCAAGATAGAGATCAATAGATATTTGAATATTAAGGGAATTAAGGGATATGGGGATAGTGCAGGAATGTGGAGTTGAGGTAGAAGATCAGCCATGATCTCATTGAATGGCGGAGCAGGCTCGAGGGGCCGAATGGCCGACTCCTGCTCCTAGTTCTTATGGTCAAAGAGGTCGGTTTTAAGGAGCGTCTTAAAGGGGGAGAGAGAGGTAGAGAGGTAGGGGGGAGGCAGAGATCGCGGAGAGAGATCGGGCGGGGAGATCGCAGGGAGAGAGGGTGCGGGGAGAGAGTTCGGGGGGGGAGATCGCAGGGAGAGAGGGTGCGGGGAGAGAGATCGGGGGGGAGATCACAGGGAGAGAGGGTGCGGGGAGAGAGATCGTGGGGGAGATCGCGGGGAGAGAGGGTGCGGGGAGAGAGATCGGGTGGGCAGAGATCACAGGGAGAGAGGGTGTGGGGAGAGAGATCGGGGGGGGAGATCGCAGGGAGAGAGGGTGCGGGGAGAGAGATCGGGGGGGAGATCGCAGGGAGAGAGGGTGCGGGGAGAGAGATCGGGCGGGGATGGAGAGATCGCGGGGAGAGAGGGTGTGGGGAGAGAGATCGGGGGGGGAGATCGCAGGGAGAGAGGGTGCGGGGAGAGAGATCCGGGGGGGGGACAGAGATCGCAGGGAGAGAGGGTGTGGGGAGAGGGAGGACCTGGAACTCGCTGCCGACGGAAGTGGTGGAAGCGGAGACACTCAATGTTTTCAAGGGGAGACTGGATAGGCACTTGAGGGAAATAAACTTGCAGGGCTACTGGGATAAAGCAGGGGAATGGGACTGACTGGATTGCTCTACAGTGAGCCGGCATGGACTCGATGGGCTGAATGGCCTCCTTCTGTGCCATTATGACTCTATGGGGGAAAAATTCGGTTGCTTTGCGCCTCCTGTTAGCGCTAATGGGGTGCAAAGCAACTAGCGCCCGGACGCAGCGATGTTTGCGCCGCTCGCGAAATTGACCAGACATTTTGCGGCGGCGCTAAACACTACCGCCACGATCTCCAGCACCGACAGGTCGTGACGTCAGTCGAACGTGCAATGCCCCGGTAGCGCCCCGGACCGGATATTGACTGGCCTTACCACCTGCCGCTAGCAACGACAGGTTGAGGGGAGCGTTTTGCAGTCGGGAAGGGACTGGGGGAGCGCTATTTAAAGGCGACCGCTTCCTGCCTTTTTTTGTCGGCAACATTTTTGCACCACGCATTCTGAGAGCGAGAGAGAGAGAGACTGCAGGAGAGATTCAATGCTGTGTGAAGGAGTTTTGGGTACTGAGCAACACTTTGCAGGTTTATTTTGATTTGACCTTCCCTGCATCGATTTAGAAGAGACTGTGGGGGCTGCACTCCGAGCTCTTTCCCTGGGCCTCTCCATTGTTCTCTCCAGCAGATTTGATGTACAGGTCTCTCCAGGCTGAGATTCAAGGCTGCAATGAGCAGGATGTGGATGGAGAACAAGATCGACCCTCCCCTTTAAGAACTGGCCGGCGCCAGTGTGTCTGTGTTCCATTGCTGACTGACATCACATGAGCTTCGCCAGCGCTCCGAGGTAGCGCCTCGCTCCTCGGCATTAGCGCTTTAAGAGAGGTGTGTAGTGCCTGATTTAGCGCTCCAATCACCTCCGGGGGCGATAGAAGCCAAGTTTGCAGACGGAGGCGATAATTAGCGCCAGGCGCTAAACTTTGCGCCCGGCCGATAATTGCGCCCCAAACAGGGCGATACCGAATTTCTCCCCCTATGACACTAAGGATCGGTAACCAGAGGACACAGATTTAAGGTGATTGGCAAAAGACCCAGAAGGAAGATGAGGAGAAATTTGTTTACGCAGCGAGTTGTTGTTGATCTGGAACGCGCTGCCTGAAAGGGCGGTGGAAGCAGATTCAATAATAACTTTCAAAAGGGAATTGGATAAATACTTGAAAACAAAAAAAAATTGCAGGGCTACGGGTAGAGAGCGGGGGAGTGGGATTAATTGGAGAGCTCTTTCAAAGAGCCGGAACAGGCACGATGAGCCGAATGGCCTCCTTCTGTGCTGCACCATTCTATGATTCTATGATTTAGTTGTGATCCCTCGTCCCTAACCAGCACAATGCAATCCAGTTGTAGAAAGAGTTGGCCCATTTTAAGTACCTGGCATCCCCTGGGATCATTCCCATCAGGCATATTTATCAGAGGCGATTTGGAATCATTTAATCAATCACATGAAACCGTTCACCATTACTCTCTGTTTCTTGTCACTTAGCCAATTCCGTATCCATGTTGCCACTGTCCCTTTTCCACGAGCTTCAATTATTCTGGCTAGCCTATTATGTGGCGCTTTATCAAACGCCTTCTGGTAATCCATGTACACTACGTCAACAGCATTACCCTCATCAACCCTCTCTGTTATCTCAACAAAACACTCGATCAAATCAGTTAAACACGATTTGCCTTTAACAAATCCATGCTGGCTTTCCTTAACTAATCCACACTTGTCCAAGTGACTGTTAATTTTGTCCCGGGTTATTGTTTCTAAAAGCTTCCCCACTACCGAGGTTAAACTGACTGGCCTGTAGTTGCTGGGTTTATCCTTGCACCCTTTTTTGAACAAAGGTGTAACATTTGCAATTCTCCAGTCCTCTGGCACCACCCCCGTATCCAAGGAGGATTGGAAGATTATGGCCAGTACCGCCGTAATTTCCATTTTTACTTCCCTCAGCACCCTCGGATGCATCCCATCCGGTCCATCCTAGGATGCTGAGCAGTGAGCAAGGTGGAGCAACATGAAATATTGTTCCACAGTGTCAGCCGTGGCTCAGTGGGCAGCACTCTCGCCTCTGAGTCAGAAGGTTGTGGGTTCGTAGTCCCACTCCAGAGACTTGAGTACAAAGATCTAGGCTGACACTCCAGTGCAGTACTGAGGGAGGGCTGCACTGTCGGAGGTGCCGTCCTTCAGATGAGATGTTAAACCGAGATATGACCTGAAGCATAATGCAGAGCCCCTCGTGATCTATCAAGACACCAACTCTACACCTTTCAGACCCTGATGGTCCTCTTTATGATTGCTCTAGTCGAGCCATGTGCCTTGTTGTTGTGCTCCTCAGCTGCTGTTCTTGCAACTATTGGAGGGGTCACTTGATTCATCTTAATTCAGGACCTCAGGGCAAAATTCCTGAGGATGAAGGCACCATGGCAACTTCCAGCCAATCTGGCATTGACGTGAAGGATTCTTTGTATCTGTCACACACAGTCTGGGCGTTCAGTGAGTGATACCCATTCTGTTAAGTAAGTTGGGGGTTAATGGGAGGAGCTTTCAGTGGCACCCTGCACTTTGGGGAACCCAGTAATGTGGTAAAACTGCATAGCCCTCTCACATTGCTGCCTTGCTGTCAGGAGAAACAGCATAAATTCCCCAGCTCTGCTAAAAAGTGTATCAATTATCTGAAGAAGACATGGCCAGGTGGCATCTTGGGTGATATTCCAGGGAGCTGGTGGCATAAAGGTTGAATCTGGACCTTACTTTCACAGCCACAGGTCGAGCTGTCTGAGCAGATGATCTTGGCCAGAGGTCTTCAATCAGTAGGTGGCACTGCTCCCTCTTTGGTGGAGCTCAGTCTTCTAACACAGAGCTCCTCCCTGAGGTCTTCAGAGGGTCTGCAAAGTTCTTTGGGGGGGGCGGGGTAATATCTTGCAGGGTGAGTCCTCCTCAAGTTCTGCCTCACTCTATTTCCTCCAGTAACGGTGCACACAAGGTGAATGCCCGTTAGGAATCCCAAACCTGGTACGCAGCACCTCCTGCTGTGGGTGGGGGCAGAAATATCCCGGTGATCTCAAGAGGCCCTCAGGGTGACAGACGCAAATTCGGCTCAATTCAGGCATAAAAATCAATGCTTTAAAAGCTCTTCTGTAACTCCAGCGATCTCTCTGGAACCTTCCACCAGGCTGCAGTGAAGCACTTCCACCAGTCTCAGCTGGCAACAGGTGCACTTCATTTATTTTACCCTAAGTTAGTGCATTGGGGCGACAAGTCCCGAATCCTGGGACTCCAAACATCTAGTTAAATGACTCTCCGGCAGTATTGGCGCGTTCACTGGGGGAAGGCCGCAGATGGCAATGGAGGGTGGAGCGCAGCCAGTGCGTGACGGAGATCCGGCAGAGCCAGTGCGTGACGGAGATCAGGCAGAGCCAGTGCGTGACGGAGATCAGGCAGAGCCAGTGCGTGACGGAGATCAGGCAGAGCCAGTGCGTGACGGAGATCCGGCAGAGCCAGTGCGTGACGGAGATCTGGCAGAGCCAGTGCGTGATGGAGATCCGGCAGAGCCAGTGCGTGACGGAGATCAGGCAGAGCCAGTGCGTGACGGAGATCCGGCAGAGCCAGTGCGTGACGGAGATCCGGCAGAGCCAGTGCGTGACGGAGATCCGGCAGAGCCAGTGCGTGACGGAGATCAGGCAGAGCCAGTGCGTGACGGAGATCAGGCAGAGCCAGTGCGTGACGGAGATCAGGCAGAGCCAGTGCGTGATGGAGATCAGGCAGAGCCAGTACGTGACGGAGATCCGGCAGAGCCAGTGCATGACGGAGATCAGGCAGAGCCAGTGCGTGACGGAGATCCGGCAGAGCCAGTGCGTGACGGAGATCAGGCAGAGCCAGTGCGTGACGGAGATCCGGCAGAGCCAGTGCGTGACGGAGATCCGGCAGAGCCAGTGCGTGACGGAGATCAGGCAGAGCCAGTGCGTGACGGAGATCCGGCAGAGCCAGTGCGTGACGGAGATCCGGCAGAGCCAGTGCGTGACGGAGATCCGGCAGAGCCAGTGCGTGACGGAGATCAGGCAGAGCCAGTGCGTGACGGAGATCAGGCAGAGCCAGTGCGTGACGGAGATCAGGCAGAGCCAGTGCGTGACGGAGATCAGGCAGAGCCAGTGCGTGACGGAGATCCGGCAGAGCCAGTGCGTGACGGAGATCCGGCAGAGCCAGTGCGTGACGGAGATCCGGCAGAGCCAGTGCGTGACGGAGATCAGGCAGAGCCAGTGCGTGACGGAGATCCGGCAGAGCCAGTGCGTGACGGAGATCCGGCAGAGCCAGTGCGTGACGGAGATCCGGCAGAGCCAGTGCGTGACGGAGATCAGGCAGAGCCAGTGCGTGACGGAGATCAGGCAGAGCCAGTGCGTGACGGAGATCAGGCAGAGCCAGTGCGTGACGGAGATCAGGCAGAGCCAGTGCGTGACGGAGATCAGGCAGAGCCAGTGCGTGACGGAGATCAGGCAGAGCCAGTGCGTGACGGAGATCCGGCAGAGCCAGTGCGTGACGGAGATCTGGCAGAAATCACATCGGTCTCAATTTGCAGGCATCAAAAAAGAAAAGTGCTGAAAAATCACTGGAAATAAAGACGGAGAAAGAGGTTGCACCTTTCACAACCTCAGGACGTCCCAAAGCGTTTTACAGCCAATGAAGTACTTTTTGAAGTGTGGTCACTGTTGTAATATGGGAAACGCGGCAGCCAATTTGTGCACAGCAAGCTCCCACAAACAGCAATGTGATAATGACCACATAATCTGTTTTAGTGATGTTGATTGAAGGATAAATATTGGCCTGGACACCGGGGATAACCCCCCTGCTCTTCTCCAAATAATACATAGAAGATAGGAGCAGGAGTAGGCCATTCGGCCCTTCGTGCCTGCTCCGCCATTCGATGAGATCATGGCTGATCCTTTAATTCAGTATCCCGTCCCCGCCTTCTCTCCGTAACCCTTAACCCCTTTTGCCCGTAGAAATATATCTAATTCCCTCTTAAATATATTTAATGAGCTGGCGTACACTGCCCTCTGTGGCAATGAGTTCCACAGGTTCACCACTCTCTGAGTGAAGAAATTCCCCCTCATCTCTGTCCTAAATGGTTTAGCCCTTATCCTTAAATTATGTCCTCTAGTTCTGTTCTCACCCGCCAAGGGAAACATTCCTTCTGCATCCAGTCTGTCTAGACCTGTCAGAATTTTATACACTTCTATGAGGTCCCCTCTCAATCTTCTAAACTCCAGTGTGTACATCCCTAAACTACATAGTCTCTCCTCATAGGTCATTCCCGCCATTCCTGGTATCAGCCTGGTGAATCGCCGCTGCACCCCCTCCATGGCAAGAACATCCTTCCTCAGATGAGGCGACCAAAACTGTACACAGTACTCGAGGTGTGGTCTCACCAGTGCCCTGTACAGCTGCAGCAAGGTATCCCTGTTCCTGTATTCTAACCCTTTTGCTATGAAGGCCAGCATACCGTTTGCCTTCTTGACCGCCTGTTGCACCTGCATGCTCGCCTTCAGTGACTGGTGTACAAGAACACCCAGGTCTCTCTGTACTTCCCCCTCTCCCAATCTATTGCCATTTAAATAATAATTTGCCCTCCCGTTCCTGCACCCAAGGTGGATAACTTCGCACTTGTCCACATTATAGTGCATCTGCCATTTATCCGCCCAATCGCCCAGTCTGTCCAAATCGCTCTGGAGCTTCCTGGTCTCTTCCTCTGAGCCCACCCCCCCTCCTAGTTTAGTGTCGTCTGCAAATTTGGAAATGCTGCATCCGACTCCCTGATCCAGGTCATTAATGTAAATTGTGAACAGCTGGGGGCCCAGGACAGATCCCTGTGGTACCCCACTTGTTACTGCCTGCCATTCAGAAAATGAGCCGTTTATTCCAACTCTCTGTTTTCTATCTGACAGCCAGTTCCCTATCCACGCCAAAACTTTCCCCTTTATCCCATGAGCCTCAATTTTCCATGCTAATCTTTTATGTGGGACCTTATCGAAGGCCTTTTGGAAGTCCAGGTACACCACATCTACTGGCTCTCCCCCATCTATTCTACCAGTTACTCCCTCAAAAAATTCCAATAGATTAGTCAAGCACGATTTACCCTTTGTAAATCCATGTTGACTCTGTCCTATCCTGTCCCCATTTGCTAAGTGCTCCGCTATTTCATGGGATCTTTTACACCCACCTGAGAGAGCAGACGGGGCCTCGGCTTAACGTCTCATCCGAAAGACAGCACCTCCGACAGTGCAGCACTCCCTCAGCACTGGCACCGTGTGTGTTGGGCCTGGATTGTGTGCTCAAGTCTGGAGTGGGACTTGAACCCACGACCTTTTGATTCAGAGACGAGAGTGCTACCCAAGAAAAGAAAAACACGAAAGTGGGAGAGATTGAAAAGATAGATGGGCGGGAAATTCGATAGCGCCCGGTTTCAGGGCGGTAACGCTGGTGAGGCGGGTCATCCTGTGTCCGGCGAGGAAGTCCCGCCCCAGCCGCAAAATTCACCGTACCGCCCTGCCCAGGAAGTTGAGTGCAATGTCGGGTGGCCCACTTCCTGGTGGGGTGGTAACCGAGGCAATGTCGGGGCGCAATCGGCAACGCTCGGCGGAGGCTCCGCGGAGCGCTGCCGCGTTTCAACGCATCTCCCCTTCAGTTAAAGGGGAGAGCCGCAGCGCCTCCGCGGGGCCTCCGATGGAACCACACTAGGCCACCAGGGCGGCGTGGTGCCATGGCAGCAGCTCGGCGCCGAGACGCGGTGCCGGGCTGCGTGATGGCAGTCAGGACCACGCCATGGCCCACCACGGAAGGCCGGCATGGAGGTCGGCCAAAAAAATAAAATGGTGGTGCGGGTCGCGGCCGCACCGCCCCTTTAACTACCGCCCCGTGAGCGGAGGTCGGTGCGGTTCGCGACGCGCGAGGCTGTCGCTGAAACTGCCCACAGCAGCCTCGGGGGGCACAGCCGAATTTCTGCCATGGGACGCTAAGGGGTCGTCGTGCACGGCGATGACGACATCGCTGGAGGCGCGGCAGCCCAGAGCGCTACTGGCGGGGGTGCGGCGCTATCGGGTAGCGCCTCAGCAGCGCCCCGCCAAACTTCACGGGAGGCGGTTTTTTCACCCCCCCCATGCCCACCGGGTGATAACCCCTTTGTGCCAGCTGTTAGCGCCCCCTGGAGGTGCTAACGGCAGGCGCAAAGGAGCCGAATTTCACACCCAGAAAGGCTGCACATCTGGTCTGAAATCAAAACAGAAAATTCTGACAACACACAGTGGTTTTGCTGGTCCTGATAAAGACCGGGAGCTCAGAACTGTCCCCCTCCCTCCACCCACCAGCACTGGGTTCTAAGGAAAGTTCAGCCCCCACGATCCCATCTCCCTGGACACAGCAAGCCCACACCACATCACCAGCCCCTGTACTGCAAAAAAATCCAGGATATAGCTCGAGTCTGAAGTCACTAAAGTCAAGGTTCAGGCCACAGGTTCGAGGGCTGCAGAGCGCCCATGCGAAGGATCCAGGGAAAAGCCCTGCCCTACCTCCATCCCTACTGCCTTGAAAGGAAGATGCATCAAACCATTTAGTCATTCTTTCCCGGACCTCAAAACCATGGAACTCCTTGTCTCTCTCAGTCTTCCCTTCCTTCCTACAATCTACGGGCTTTTAAAATCCAAGCTTGTTGTCCCCTAGTCACTAATCTCTAATTTACATCATCCTTGGTGGTGTTCTGCACCAGGGGCCTTGGCTCATCACCTTGTTGTCTCAATGAAGGTAGACTCCAGAGAGACCAAACACTACAAAGGAACCTCATTGATATCAACGTCTCGTAAGATGGATGATGGGTTATTGCAGGATATACACTGGGGCCTCCAGGAACCGTCTGGATTTTGTTCTTGAACCACTCAGGCTCTACCAAGCAATAGACCACTGGAGCCTGCTCCACTTTGCCAGTTTTTAATGCTTCCCTTTCTATCCACCCAGCCCCGCCATCTTTAACTATTCATACGCTCTATGTGTCTCGTACATGTCTCTCTGATTCCTCTGATTATGGCTCCCATTGTCGCCTGCCACTTAACCATCTCCTGTTCTCTATTTACGCACTTTGCAAGTCATTATATTTCTTTTCTTGTGCGTGTCTGTGTGTGTGTATCTTTTTCTGTGTGTCTGTGTGTCTGTGTGTGTGTATCTTTTTCTGTGTGTGTGCGTGTCTGTGTGTGTGTATCTTTTTCTGTGTGTCTGTGTGTCTGTGTGTGTGTATCTTTTTCTGTGTGTCTGTGCGTGTCTGTGTGTGTGTATCTTTTTCTCTGTGTGTGTGTGTCTGTGTGTGTGTATCTTTTTCTCTGTGTGTGTGTGTCTGTGTGTGTGTATCTTTTTCTCTGTGTGTGTGTGTCTGTGTGTGTGTATCTTTTTCTGTGTGTCTGTGTGTCTGTGTGTGTGTATCTTTTTCTGTGTGTCTGTGCGTGTCTGTGTGTGTGTATCTTTTTCTCTGTGTGTGTGTGTCTGTGTGTGTGTATCTTTTTCTCTGTGTGTGTGTGTCTGTGTGTGTGTATCTTTTTCTCTGTGTGTGTGTGTCTGTGTGTGTGTATCTTTTTCTCTGTGTGTGTGTGTCTGTGTGTGTGTATCTTTTTCTCTGTGTGTGTGTGTCTGTGTGTGTGTATCTTTTTCTCTGTGTGTGTGTGTCTGTGTGTGTGTATCTTTTTCTGTGTGTCTGTGTGTGTCTGTGTGTGTGTATCTTTTTCTCTCTGTGTGTGTGTCTGTGTGTGTGTATCTTTTTCTGTGTGTCTGTGTGTGTCTGTGTGTGTGTATCTTTTTCTCTCTGTGTGTGTGTCTGTGTGTGTGTATCTTTTTCTGTGTGTCTGTGTGTGTCTGTGTGTGTGTATCTTTTTCTGTGTGTGTGTCTGTGAGGTCATAAATTTAAAATAATTGACAAAAGAACTAGAGGGGAAATGAGGAGAAATGCCTTCACACAGAGGGTTGTTAAGATCTGGAACGCACTACCTGAAAGGGTGGTGCAACCAGATTCCATAGAAACTTTCGAAAGGCAATTGGACATGTGTTTGAAGAGAACCAATTTGCAGGGTCATGGGGAAAAAGCTGGGGTGTGGGACTAAATTGGAGAGCTCTTTCAAAGAGCCGGCACAGGCACAACGGGCCGAATGGCCTCCTGTGCTGTAAGATTCCATGAGTCTGTGTGTCTGTGTGCTTTTCCCCTCCCCTTCCATTTGTTAGCTTCCTTTTTAAACACTGTTCATCAGAAATATCTTGCAGTATTGACAATGGCTCCACACACCTGAAACGTTGTCCTGCCAATGGTCAGTGCTCTCCACAGGTGCTGCTTGACCTGCTGAGTGTTTCCGACATTTTGCTCCTGTTGCGTTTGCGACCTTTGACCATTTGGGAATGAGTTACACTGAAGCAGGTGCGTTTAAATTAGAGTGAGTCCGCAGAGGGTCAAGCATGCAGCTAGAGTTGGAAAATCAGCTCCTGGGGAGGGGAGGGGAGGGGAGGGGAGGGGGCAGCCCCACTGACCAACCTCTGAACAGGGAAGTTGTTGGAGGGGGCAGCCCCCTCACTTCCTGTGCTCAGAAGTGACCAAAGCAGAAAAATACAATTTGCGGGTCAGTTCCAGCAAAGGCTGCAAGATACAGCCTTTGAACTGGACTCAGAAGTAAGACACAGCTGGTTAGTTTTGTAGCTAGAGGCTGCCTCGAAAGAAAGGAAAACTACAAAGTGAGCTTTTCAGCCACGGCTCAATGAGTAGCACCCTCGCCTCTGAGTCAGAAGGTCGTGGGTTCAAGTCCCACTCCAGATACTCAATCTAGACAGACGCTCCCACTGCAGTACTGAGAGAGTGCCACACTGTCGGGGGGGCAGTACTGAGGGAGCGCCACACTGTCGGGGGGGCAGTACTGAGGGAGCGCCACACTGTCGGGGGGGCAGTACTGAGGGAGCACCGCACTGTCAGAGGGGCAGTACTGAGGGAGCACCGCACTGTCAGAGGGGCAGTACTGAGGGAGCACCGCACTGTCAGAGGGGCAGTACTGAGGGAGCACCGCACTGTCGGAGGGGCAGTACTGAGGGAGCACCGCACTGTCAGAGGGGCAGTACTGAGGGAGCACCGCACTGTCAGAGGGGCAGTACTGAGGGAGCACCGCACTGTCGGAGGGGCAGTACTGAGGGAGCACCGCACTGTCGGAGGGGCAGTACTGAGGGAGCACCACACTGTCGGAGGGGCAGTACTGAGGGAGCACCGCACTGTCCGAGGGGCAGTACTGAGGGAGCGCCGCACTGTCAGAGGGGCAGTACTGAGGGAGTGCCGCACTGTAAGAGGGGCAGTACTGAGGGAGCACCGCACTGTCAGAGGGGCAGTACTGAGGGAGCGCTGCACTGTCGGAGGGGCAGTACTGAGGGAGTGCTGCACTGTCGGAGGGACAGTACTGGGTGAGTGCCACACTGTCGGAGGGGCAGTACTGAGGGAGTGCTGCACTGTCAGAGTGGCAGTACTGAGGGAGCACCGCACTGTCAGAGGGGCAGTACTGAGGGAGCGCCGCACTGTCAGAGGGGCAGTACTGAGGGAGTGCCGCACTGTCAGAGGGGCAGTACTGAGGGAGCACCGCACTGTCAGAGAGGCAGTACTGAGGGAGCGCTGCACTGTCGGAAGGGCAGTACTGAGGGAGCGCTGCACTGTCGGAGGGACAGTACTGAGTGAGCGCTGCACTGTCGGACAGTCAGTGCTGAGGGAGCGCTGCACTATCGGAGGGGCAGTACTGAGGGAGCGCTGTACTTTCAGAGAGTCAGTACTGAGGGAGAATTGCACTGTCGGAGGGGCAGTACTGAGGGAGCACCGAACTGTCGGAGGATCAGTACTGAGTGAGCGCTGCACTGTCGGGGGGCAGTACTGATGGAGCGCAGCACTGTCGGGGGAGGCAGTACTGAGGGAGCGCTGCACTGTCAGAGGGGCAGTGCTGAGGGAGCGCCGAACTGTCGGAGGGGCAGTACTGAGGGAGCGCTGCACTGTCAGAGGGACAGTACTGAGGGAGCGCCGAACTGTCGGAGGGGCAGTACTGAGGGAGCGCCGAACTGTCGGAGGGTCAGTACTGAGGGAGTGCTACACTGTCGGAGGGGCAGTACTGAGGGAGTGCCGCAAAGTCGCAGGGGCTGTACTGAGTGAGCGCCGCACTGTCGAAGGGGCAGTACTGAGGGAGCGCCGCACTGTCGGAGGGTCAGTACTGAGGGAGCGCCGCACTGTCGGAGGGGCAGTAATGTGGGAGTGCTGCACTGTCGGAGGGGCAGTACTGAGGGAGCGCTGCACTGTCGGAGGGGCAGTACTGAGGGAGTGCTGCACTGTCGGAGGGGTGGTACTGTGGGAGGGGCAGTAAACATAGAAACATAGAAGATAGGAGCAGGAGTAGGCCATTCGGCCCCTCAAGCCCGCTCCGCCATTTAATGAGTTCATGGCTGATCATCCAAATTCAGTGCCCTGTCCCTGCCTTCTCCCCATACCCCTTGATCCCTTTAGCCTTAAGAAATATATCCAACTCCTTCTTGAATCTATTTAATGAATTGGCCTCAACTGCCTTCTGTGGTAGAGAATTCCACAGGTTCACCACTCTCTGGGTGAAGAAATTCCTCCTCATCTCTGTCCTAAATGGCTTACCCCTTATCTTTAGACTGTGACCCCTGGTTCTGGACTCCCCCGCCATCGGGAACATCCTTCCTGCATCTAGTCTGTCCAGTCCTGTTAGAATTTTATAAGTTTCAATGAGATCCCCTCTCATTCTTCTAAACTCCAGTGAGTATAAGCCTAATCGTCCCAACCTCTCCTCATACGTCATTCCTGCCATCCCAGGTATCAGCCTGGTGAATCTTCACTGAACTCCTTCCATGGCAAGAACATCCTTCCTCAGATAAGGCGACCAAATCTGCACACAATACTCAAGATGTGGTCTCACCAAGGCCCTGTACAACTGCAGCAAGACATCCTTGTTCCTGTACTCGAATCCTCTCGCTACGAAGGCCAACATACCATTTGCCTTCTTAACCGCCTGCTGCACCTGCATGCTTACCTTCAGCGACTGGTGCACAAGGACACCCAGGTCTCGTTGCACTTCCCCTTCTCCCAATCTATTGCCGTTCAGATAATAATCTGTCTTCCTGTTTTTGCCACCAAAGTGGATAACCTCGCATTTATCCACATTATACTACTTCTGCCCAATCACCCAACCTGTCCAAATCATACTGGAGCTTCTCTGCATCCTCCTCACAGCACACACGCCCACCCAGCTTTGTGTCGTCTGCAAACTTGCAGTACCAAGGGAGCGCCGCACTGTCGGAGGGGCAGTATTGAGGGAGTGCTGCACTGTGGGAGGGGTAGTACTGAGGGAGTGCTGCACTGTCGGAGGGGCAGTACTGAGGGAGTGCTACACTGTCGGAGGGGCAGTACTGAGGGAGTGCCGCAAAGTCGCAGGGGCTGTACTGAGTGAGCGCCGCACTGTCGAAGGGGCAGTACTGAGGGAGCGCCGCACTGTCGGAGGGTCAGTACTGAGGGAGCGCCGCACTGTCGGAGGGGCAGTAATGTGGGAGTGCTGCACTGTCGGAGGGGCAGTACTGAGGGAGCGCTGCACTGTCGGAGGGGCAGTACTGAGGGAGTGCTGCACTGTCGGAGGGGTGGTACTGTGGGAGGGGCAGTAAACATAGAAACATAGAAGATAGGAGCAGGAGTAGGCCATTCGGCCCCTCAAGCCCGCTCCGCCATTTAATGAGTTCATGGCTGATCATCCAAATTCAGTGCCCTGTCCCTGCCTTCTCCCCATACCCCTTGATCCCTTTAGCCTTAAGAAATATATCCAACTCCTTCTTGAATCTATTTAATGAATTGGCCTCAACTGCCTTCTGTGGTACAGAATTCCACAGGTTCACCACTCTCTGGGTGAAGAAATTCCTCCTCATCTCTGTCCTAAATGGCTTACCCCTTATCTTTAGACTGTGACCCCTGGTTCTGGACTCCCCCGCCATCGGGAACATCCTTCCTGCATCTAGTCTGTCCAGTCCTGTTAGAATTTTATAAGTTTCAATGAGATCCCCTCTCATTCTTCTAAACTCCAGCGAATATAAGCCTAATCGACCCAATCTCTCCTCATACGTCATTCCTGCCATCCCAGGTATCAGCCTGGTGAATCTTCACTGAACTCCTTCCATGGCAAGAACATCCTTCCTCAGATAAGGCGACCAAATCTGCACACAATACTCAAGGTGTGGTCTCACCAAGGCCCTGTACAACTGCAGCAAGACATCCTTGCTCCTGTACTCGAATCCTCTCGCTATGAAGGCCAACATACCATTTGCCTTCTTAACCGCCTGCTGCACCTGCATGCTTACCTTCAGCGACTGGTGCACAAGGACACCCAGGTCTCGTTGCACTTCCCCTTCTCCCAATCTATTGCCGTTCAGATAATAATCTGTCTTCCTGTTTTTGCCACCAAAGTGGATAACCTCGCATTTATCCACATTATACTACTTCTGCCCAATCACCCAACCTGTCCAAATCATACTGGAGCTTCTCTGCATCCTCCTCACAGCACACACGCCCACCCAGCTTTGTGTCGTCTGCAAACTTGCAGTACCAAGGGAGCGCCGCACTGTCGGAGGGGCAGTATTGAGGGAGTGCTGCACTGTGGGAGGGGTAGTACTGAGGGAGTGCTGCACTGTCGGAGGGGCAGTACTGAGGGAGTGCTGCACTGTCGGAGTGGCAGTACTGAGGGAGTGCTGCACTGTCGGAGGGGCAGTACTGAGGTAGAGCTGCGCTGTCGGAGGGGCAGTACTGAGGGAGTGCGGTACTGTCGGAGGGGCAGTACTGAGGGAGAGCTGCACTTTCAGAAGGGCAGTAATGAGGGAGCGCTGCACTATCGGAGGAGCAGTACTGAGGGAGCGCTGCACTGTCGGAAGGGCAGTACTGAGGGAGCGCTGCACTGTCGGAGGGGCAGTAATGAGGAAGCGCTGCACTGTCGGAGGGGTAGTACTGAGGGATTGCTGCACTGTCGGAGTGGCGGTACTGTCGGAGGGGCAGTAATGAGGAAGCGCTGCACTGTCGGAGGGGTAGTACTGAGGGAATGCTGCACTGTCGGAGGGGCAGTACTGAGGGAGCACCACACTGTCGGAGGGGCAGTACTGAGGGAGCGCTGCACTGTCGGAGGAGCAGTACTGAGGGAGTGCTACACTGTCGGAGGGTCAGTACTGAGGGAATGCTGCACTGTCGGAGGGGCAGTACTGAGGGAGCACCACGCTGTCGGAGGGGCAGTACTGAGGGACTGCTGCACTGTCGGAGGGGCAGTACTGAGGGAGTGCTGCACTGTCGGAGGGGCAGTACTGAGGGAGCGCCACAGTGTCGGAGGGGCAGTACTGAGGGAGCGCTGCACTGTCGGAGGGCAGTACTGAGGGATTGCTGCACTGTTGGAGGGCAGTACTGAGGGATTGCTGCACTGTCGGAGGGGCAGTACTGAGGGAGTGCTGCACTGTCGGAGTGGCAGTACTGAGGGAGGGCTGCACTATCGGAGGAGCAGTACTGAGGGATTGCTGCACTGTCGGAGGGCAGTACTGAGGGATTGCTGCACTGTTGGAGGGCAGTACTGAGGGATTGCTGCACTGTCGGAGGGGCAGTACTGAGGGAGTGCTGCACTGTCGGAGGGCAGTACTGAGGGATTGCTGCACTGTCGGAGGGGCAGTACTGAGGGAGTGCTGCACTGTCGGAGGGCAGTACTGAGGGATTGCTGCACTGTCGGAGGGTCAGTACTGAGGGAGCGCTGCACTTTCGGAGGGGCAGTACTGAGGGATTGCTACACTGTCGGAGGGGCAGTACTGAGGGAGTGCTGCACTGTCGGAGGGCAGTACTGAGGGAGTGCTGCACTGTCGGAGGGGCAGTACTGAGGGAGTGCTGCACTGTCGGAGGGCAGTACTGAGGGATTGCTGCACTGTTGGAGGGCAGTACTGAGGGATTGCTGCACTGTCGGAGTGGCAGTACTGAGGGAGAGCTGCACTATTGGAGGAGCAGTACTGAGAGAGCGTTGCACTGTGGGAGGGGCAGTACTGAGGGAGCGTTGCACTGTGGGAGGGGCAGTTCTTCCTGGCGTACTGGGCCAATATTTATCCCGCAACCAACATCACTGAAACAGATTATCTGGTCATCAGCACATTACTGTTTGTGGGAGCTTGCTGTGTGCAAATTGGCTGCCGCATTTCCTACATTACAGTGACTACACTTCAAAAGTACGCCAATGACTGTGCAGTGCTTTGGGACGTCCTGAGGTTGTGAAAGATGCTCGACAAGCTCTTTCTTTCTCAATGCAGGACGGATGTGCTGCTCCGGGACGGAGACAATTTCACACCAGATGTTGCCACCTAGTGGAAATGGGCATAATTCTCCAAATATATCTGAAGGCCCGTTAGAAAAGGAATCTTTGTATATAAATTGCATCGTTTCCCAAAATTATCGCAAAGCACGCCCCGTCCAGTGAATTACTTTCCAGTGCAGTGCCTGTGGTTATGAAGCAACACAGTCACCATTTTGACACAGCAAGAGCCCACAAACAGCATGGGAGCTTTTACATCTACCTGAGAGAGCAGACGGGGCCTCGGTTTAACATTTCATTCAAAAGCCGGCACCTCCGACAGTGCAGCACTCCCTCAGCACTGCACTGGAGTGTCAGCTTAGATTATGTCATTGAATTCTCTGGAGTGGGGCTTGAACCCCCAACCTTCAGATTCTAAAGCTGAGAGTGGACCCACTGAGACTGTGGAAGTTAGCACAAAATCAGCACGAGAGCATCAGCAGCGACTGGCCCTCAGATAGCACGCTGCAGATTATTGGCTCGGGGGAAGGGAGGGGGGCAGATCAAGAGAACTACCAAATGGGAGACGAGCAATCCGCTGGAGTCTGCAAAGAAATCTCTCAAATTCATGTTATTTATGGAAATGCTTCCTCCTGATAAAAATGACTTTGACCTTCCTCTTTTTGGCTTAAAAATGGGTAGAGTCTGTTCCAAACATCAGCTTCTTCCTCAAAATGAGCAACAGTTAAAGGACCCTAACTTCATGAATAAACTTGCGTCAGAATTTATTTTTGTTTGGGTTGGGTAAGTAATCGGAATACAAATAAAGTGATGCTGTGTCCCCCTACAATTTATAGCGCTACGTGTGTGGGTGATTTATAGCATTGTTTGCACGTGTGTGATCTATATTATTGGACTGGTATCATTCTGCTGCGCCCACTCCAAGGCCAGTATGTCCTTCCTGAGGTGCGGGGCCCAGAACTGAACCCAGTTACTCCAGATGGGGTCTAACCAGAGCTCTGTACAGCTGAAGCATCCCTTCCTCCCCTTTGTATTCCTGTCCCCTTGAGGTAACTTTTTAGAATCATAGAATCATAGAATGGTTACAGCACAGAAGGAGGCCATTCGGCCCGTCGAGCCCGTGCCAGCTCTCTGCAAGAGCACCTCAGCTAGTCCCACTCCCCCGCCCTTTCCCCGGAGCCCTGCAAAAAAATGTCCTTCAGGTACTTATCCAACTCCCTTTTGAAAGATAAGATTGAATCTGCCTCCACCACCCTGTCAGGCAGTGCATTCCAGATCATAACCACTCGCCGAGTAAGAAGATTTTTCCTCCTGTCGCCTTTGGTTCTTCTGCCAATCACCTTAAATCTGTGTCCTCTGGTTCTCGACCCTTCCGCCAATGGGAACAGTTTCTCTCTCGCTACTCTGTCCAGACCCCTCATGATTTTGAACACCTCTATCAAATCTCCTCTCAACCTTCTCTGCTTTAAGGAGAACAACCCCAGCTTCTCCAGTCTATCCACGTAACTGAAGTCCCTCATCCCTGGAATCATTCTTGTAAATCTCCTCTGCACCCTCTCTAAGGCCCTCACATCCTTCCTAAAGTGCGACGCCCAGAATTGGACACAATACTCCAGTTGAGGTCGGACCAGTGTTTTATAAAGGTTCATCATAACTTCCTTGCTTTTGTACTCCATGGGCTGAATTTTGCTATTGGGGCTCAGAGGGCGGGTTTGGAGGCGGGTCTGCTGTCAAAATGGCAGTGATTGACAGCGGGGCGGGTGTCCGCTCTGAACCCGCCTCCTTGTTAATTTCCCAAGTGCTGGCTCTGCCTGCGGTTTGCAGACCCAGCACTAAGTGGCGGGTCAGGCAATTCAGATACTTAAGAAGCTGCTTAAATGTATTTAAGCTGCATTTTACCAGGTCCTAATGATTTTTCCATGTTTTTTACGAGGTTCCCGGCGCTCGGGGACCACGTCAGGTAAGTGTGTCGGGTTCTCAGTGACTCTCCATTGCTGTGAGTTGACCGCTGCAAAAGTGGTATAAAAGCTACCATTTCACAGCTGTTCAATTTCCAATCTTAGAGGGTGGAGCCTTCAGGATTTGGAAGACACTTTTCAGCTTTATGGAGATTTGAAGTGTTTGGAGCAAACTCTCTATCCAGTGTCACTTCATTGGAACAACCTCTCTCACCACTGACAGATCGCTTCTGTCATCTCAACTTCAGCTGCCATCTATTCCATCAGCATCGGTGCCCTTGAAAAAATCTCACCTTGGTCCTTAGAATCCCACCACGATCAGTCCCAACACCAGCATCACCAACAACAGCACCAACTTTCTCTGCAATCACCTGATGCTGCACAGGACACAGGGCATCAGCACCCGACCATATTGCTGCCCAGGAGGCCAGGGATGGCCTCACCATGGCCAGATTTACTTCACTTGACGCTGTACACCCTGGCTGCCACATGATGCGCCAGGTTGACACCACCCCACATCAACACCATAAAGCATCCCTGCAATGGCCAAGCCATTCCTTTCACACTGACCAGCATTAGGGGGGGGGCGGGGGTACTGTTATGTCTCACCATTCACTGCGACTCACTAAGCCAGTTCCAAAGGTGCACACAGATCTGTCCAAGAAGGCAAAGTATTGAAAATAAAGATTTCAATGTTTGACAACAGATTAACAGAAACTTCACATGAACGTTAGCGATAACACCCAACTGCCTACCCTTGTGTGTTGTTAGTTGGTATGCTTGCAGTGGGATGAGTGTGAGGGGTGGCTAGTGAGATGGGGAAGTGATAATGTAGATAGAGAGGGATGGGTGGAGGTGCAAGGTAAGTTGGTGTGAGCAATGATGTGCAGGAGTAGGGTAGGGAAGGCAGAATGATGGGGATGTGATGAGTGGCACAGCAGGATGAGGTGGAGTGTGGCTTTGCAGTAACGTTTTGTGATCTACTGAGATCATTGAAAGGTTTGCGCCACTGCAGCCTGGTCCTCCTGACAACACCCCTGCTTGTGTCCTCCTGTGCAATGTGCAACCAGGCTGTGTTGGTGTCCTGGGGAGGTCTCTTCCGCCCATTGAAATGGAAGAGAACCTCCCTGCGTGCTGTGACTCCCTCCATAAGCATATGGAGGGAGTAATGGGAGAGCCTGGGTGCAGCCAGGGTCAGCTCATTTAAATAATGTTGACGGGACAAAGGTAGGAGTCCTGCCATCAGTAGGCCAGATGTGCCGTGGAGTCAGAAAGTTCAGAACAGGGGCAGAGCAAGGGAACAACCTCTCTATTTAAAGGTCTCCACGCAGTTAACGGGCTGAGGATAGTCTAGGTGAGGAGTTGACACATGGTGAGACACAAAGCTCATGGAAGCCACAAGATGCAGATGTAGAAGTGGAGCCTGATATAGTTGACCGGAGACACAAGACAGGTCCGCTCCTGGCTGCAGTACAAACAGTGATCTCACGGATTTGGGGATTAAGAGAAGGAAACCAGCAGAGCACCACACACACTTCGACATTCTCCATGGCCTCTCCCAGGACGTGCTGGAGACGGTTGGGGTAGCAGTGGAGTCCATTGCCCTACTGTGTGTCAACATCCAAGAGGGATTCAACTCATTACAGGGCAGCCTGGAGACAGTGGCAGCTGCAGAAGCATCTGCATACCTTTAGTGAGTGATCCAAGCAAGTCATTCAACTCAACGTGGAGGCTCTGAATGAAGGACTGTAGGTCTTGAGGGTCATCTGCAGAGTCATAGTCAACCGGATTGCAAAGTATGCAGGGCAGCATTTCAGGGGGACTAAAGTATATTTGGTTGATTCTCTGCCAGTGATTTAAGGATCTTTCTGATTCTGTGAGGTCCGTTCTCCCATTGATCACCGGTAACCAGAAGCTGCGCCCAGTACCTGTGCAGAATCTGGTGTGTGTGTCTCAGAGGCTGCCTCCCCACATGGCAGCATCACAGAGGAGCGATCCATCAGCTCCCTGGAGAAACCTTCAATATTGTAGGGCCAGATTGACCAGGAACCCAGGACAAAGTCAGCCTGTCCCGCGTCCATCCCAGGACCTGGATCCCCCGAGAGAAGACACACCTCCATCTTGAGAAACTCATAATATTTTGCAGCAGCTGTCTACATCTCAGACCCTAGGCAAGTAGAAGATATGTTAGAATAGGGCAGAGAGAAGCTCGTGTGGTCACAAGGGGTGTGCACGGTGACAGAACCAAGTGATTTGTTTGCAAATAGTTGTATTAAATCAGTGGACTATTTGATGTAAGGACTGCTTGGTGTTTGGTTCTCTTGAATGACAGTAGAAAACAGATGATGTGTTGATGTTGAGGCTCAGGATTCAGATGTGAGGAGCAAGGATTTTACTTAGACCACAGAGAGGTTGGTGAGAAGAGGCAGATCTTTGATGGGCTGTTACTTCCAAATAACAGTGCTCTATTCAGCAGTGTGCTGAATGAGTCTGTCTCTCAGATGTCTAGCTGTCATAACCACTGCCCCTGTTTCATGTTATTCATGGGCTGGGTGTACAGCATGAGCAGTGCTATCATCAGGCTCTCCCAGACTGGCAGCTATGTCCTTCAGGACTCAGCCAGCTCGGTCAGTAGTGGTCCTACCGAGCCACTCTTGGTGATGGACATTGAAGTCCCCCACCCAGAGTACATTCGGTGCCCTTGCTACTCTCAGTGCTTCCTCCAAGTGGTGTTCAACATGGAGGAGTACTGGTTCATCAGCTGAGGGAGGGCAGTAGGTGGTAATCAGCAGGAGGTTTCCTTGCCCATACTTGACCTGAAGCCATAAGACTTCATGGGGTCCCGAGTCAATGTTGAGGACTCCCAGGGCCACTCCTTCCCGACTGTATACCACTGTGCCGCCAGCCCTGGTGGGTCTGTCCTGCTGGTGGTGATGGAGGAGTTTGGGACATTGGCTGAAAGGTATGATTCTGTGAGTAGGACAATGTCAGGCTGTTGCTTGACCTGTCTGTGGGACAGCTCTCCCAATTTTGGCACAAGTCCCCAGATGTTGGTGAGGAGGAATTTGCAGGGTTGACTGGCCTGGGCGTGCCGTTGTCATGCCCTAATCCGATGCCTAAGCTGTAGTTGAGAGGTCTGTCCGGTTTTATTTTGTTCCTTTCTAGCGGTTTGATACAACTGAGTGGCTTGCTAGGCCATTTCACAGGGCAGTTACGAGTCAACCTGTGTTGGTGTGGGACTGGAGTCACATATAGGCCCAGACCAGGTAAGGACGGCAGGTGTCCTTCCCTAAAGGACATTAGTGAACCCGTTGGGTTTTTAATGGCAATCTAACAGCTTCATGGTCATTTTTACTGGCTTTTTATTCCAGATTTTTAAAACTGAATTCAAATTCTCCAACTGCCAATGGTGGGATTTGAGCTCACACCTCTGGATCATTAATCCAGGAATCTTGATTATTAGTCCAGTAACACTACCGTACCTATAAATACTGGGTTAATGTCCAGCGGGGGCACTCTGATGAGCGAAGATTCACCAGGCTGATACCTGGGATGGCAGGAATGACGTATGAGGAGAGATTGGGTCGATTAGGCTTGTACTCACTGGAGTTTAGAAGATTGAGAGGGGATCTCATCGAAACCTATAAAATTCTGTCAGGTCTGGACAGACTAGATGCAGAAAGGATGTTTCTGATGGCCGGGGAGTCCAGAACCAGGGGACACAGTCTAAGGATAAGGGGTAAGCCATTTAGGACTGAAATGAGGAGGAATTTCTTCACCCAGAGAGTGGTGAACCTGTGGAATTCTCTGCCACAGAGGGCGGTGGAGGCCAGTTCATTAATTATATTCAAGAAAGAGTTGGATATATTTCTTGAAGCTAAAGTGATCAAGGGATATGGGGAAAAGGCAGGGACAGGGTACTGAATTTGGATGATCAGCCATGATCTCATTGAATGGCGGAGCAGGCTCGAAGGGCCGAATGGCCTACTCCTGCTCCTATCTTCTATGTTTCTATGTATGGCCCTCATCACCCCGCCATTGTAAAGGGTAGGTGGGCCTCTTTAGCCTTGGTTGAAGCCCTCCTCGGAGAAGGTACTCAAGATAAAAACCGTGAGGAAGACAATGGGAAACCACCTCAGCTACTCTTCTATAGTGAGTGGCTCAAGTATCTCATGTGTGAGACTTGAGTTAGATCTTGTGCTAGGGCAGACGGAATGCCACATGGATACAATCAATAGCCTCAACAACCCTTGGGGAATCAGGTAGTTCTGAAAAACTTGATGGCCCTCTCTGTCACCTGTGTGAGAGCACTGTCAAATTGAGCTGTCCTCGCCTTATAGAGGAGTGCACAGCAAATTGGCTGATCTGGCAAAAGTCCCATGTGGTTCCCTGGCATTAACCTGTGACATAAAAGTTGGGAATTGTGGTCACCTTCTGTGCCACAGTGAGAGCCATCTGTACTGTGGACCTTGGTCGCAGATCTGTTCAGAGAGATTTGGGTGTTCCCGTACAAGATACACAGAAAGCTAGCGTGCAGGTACAGCAAGCAATAAGGAAGGCAAATGGCCTGTTGGCCTTTATTGCAAGGGGGTTGGAGTATAAGAGTAAGGCAGTCTTGCTACAACTGTACAGGGCCTTGGTGAGACCACACCTGGAGTACTGTGCACAGTTTTGGTCTCCTTATCTGAAACATAGAAACATAGAAGATAGGAGCAGGAGTAGTCCATTCGGCCCCTCGAGCCTGTTCCGCCATTTAATGAGATCATGGCTGATCATCCAAATTCAGTACCCTGTGTTATGAATCTTATGATCCATGAAGAAAGACTCATGAAATAACACTGGATGGCCAGCTGGTGGTGCTGTCCAAGGAGTATAAATACTCGGGTGTGGGCCCAGCTTTCCCAGGACATTGTGTAAACAGGAACTAGTGAAGTACAACTAGACCTCCATGTTTTGAAACAAGTTGATTAAAGCCTTGCTTTATACTCAAACTAAGTACGTAGTGAGTTTTATTACGTCACCCTGTCCCTGCTTTCTCCCCATATCCCTTGATCCCTTTAGCCTTAAGAAATATATCTAACTCCTTCTTGAATATATTTAATGAATTGGCCTCAAATGAGGAAGGATATTCTTGCCTTGGAGGCGGTGCAACGAAGGTTCACTAGATTGATTCCTGGGATGAGAGAGCTGTCCTATGAGGAGAGATTGTGTAGATTGGGCCGATACTCTCTGGAGTTTAGAAGAATGAGAGGTGATCTCATTGAAACATACAAGATTCTGAGGGGGATTGACAGGGTAGATGCTGAGAGGTTGTTTCCCCTGGGCTGGAGAGTCCAGAACCAGGGGGCATAGTCTCAGGATAAGGGGTCGGCCATTTAAGACTGAGATGAGGAGGAATTTCTTCACTCAGAGGGTTGTGAATTTTTGGAATTCTCTGCCCCAGAGGGCTGTGGATGCTGAGTCTTTGAGTATATTCAAGGCTGAGATCGAGAGACTTTTGGACTCTAGGGGAATCAAGGGATATGGAGATCGGGCGGGAAAGTGGAGTTGAGGTCGATGATCAGCCATGATCTTATTGAATGGTGGAGCAGGCTCGAGGGGCCAAATGGCCGACTCCTGCTCCTAATTCTTATGTTCTTATGAGTAGAATTGGGAGAAGGTCACACATCTTCTCTTTCAGCCATGGCAGATTTGATAAAAAGGTGTAAAAGAGGGAGAAAGTTAAAGGAGTTTACTCCTAAATACCCCGGTGAAGTTCCTAAGGGACTTTCTCACCCTAAGGCTAAGCTCCAGACTCCTTATAGGCCCTGACAACATTTATCGAGAGGACATCAGCTGCCCATCCAAACTTCAGGCAAGGATGAGAAGCAGAGAATATAGGGCCCAAGGACCCCACGTAGGGAGGTCTTCAGCTCATCTTCTTCAGACTAGTCCACTTCACCTCTTTCCAATTGCAGGGGTCATAAACAAAACTACACATGGCTTGAGCAAAAAGGCAACAGTGTGGAAGGACCAAATACATGCAAGCAGAGAAATGCTCAGTGCAAAATAGCAACATGTCAACATTCAACAACAACTTGCATTTATACAGCGCCTTTAATGTAGTAAAACGTCCCAAGGTGCTTCACAGGAGCAATTATCAGACAAAATTTGACACCGAGCCACATAAGGAGATATTAGGACAGATGACCACAAGCTTGGTCAAAGAGGTCGGTTTTAAGGAGCGAATTAAGGGAGGAAAGAGAGGTAGAGAGGTGGAGAGGTTTAGGAAGGGAATTCCAGAGCTTAGGGCCCAGGCAGCTGAAGGCACGGCCACCGATGGTGGAGCGATTAAAATCGGGGATGCTCAAGAGGGCAGAAATAGAGAAGCGCAGATATCTTTAGAGGCGAGGCTAGAGGAGGGGTCTTCACGTGGTCAATCACCGGGCGAGGGCAGGGAGATAGGACGGCACAGGTGCCAGCTCACCGAGGGCGAGATCACAAACTAGCTCTGCTGCAGAGGACTCAGAGACTGACTTTGAGGGCCAGGCTACTGAAGAAGGCAGATGGGCATCTACCAGGAAATGTGCGGTGCACTGGGCAGCCTGCCAACAAGCTTGCACACAATGTCGCTGAGCATGAAGGAGTCCAGCTCCAACTTGTGTCACGGCTTTGCACAGAGCATGGAGACCATTCTATCCAACATGGTGCGAACTGTCAGCTCCATCAACACGACAGTGGTGCCTACCATCATGGAGCATCTCCTGACAGCTCTCACAGCTGCCATGGAGGCTCAGACAGCTGCCATCTTGGCTCTGGGGGCCAGTGTTGACAGGGCTTCCAGAGCGTCGCCCCTCTCTCCTGCACTCTGTTCTCGAGCAGAGCCCCAGCAGTGCTGAGCTGCAGTCCCAGGAGAGCGGCCTTGGCTCCGTGGGAGAGGCGCCTGTCGTCCTCTCTCAGGGTGAAAGCGTGCCCACTCGCCCACCACTCACTTCGCCAGTGCCCTTGTTAGTACCACACTGCTCCAGCCCAGGCCGAGATGCTGCAGTCTGCAGCCGGGCCCTCAAAGATTGTGGGAGAGTTGGTATATTGGGGAGGGGAGGGGAGGAATGGTTCAGGTGAAACTCCCTTGGATGAGCTGCTCTCGGAGAGCTGCTTTTCCTCCTCTTCATGCTCCTCCACTTCCTGCATTTGTTGCTGCCCAGGTGAAGGAGCATGAAAAGGAGGAAGAGCAATGGACACAGCCAGGAACAACTGAGGAAAATGCGACAGACCAGAGACAATTGTCAACCTCTGAGGGGCTGGAGCCATGAAGACCCCGGGCTGCAGCGTTGTGATAAGGGCTGGTCCCTCATGATGGTAAAGTTATGGAGCATGCATCAGACATCCACAAATCTGGATGCCCACTCAGGGGTGCACTGCAAGTCTCCTCCAGAACAGTCCAGGCAGCGGAAGCGTGCTTGAGGACGCCGATTGTTTGCTCGATGATGTTCCTTGTGGCAGCACGGCTCTCATTGCAGGCCTGCTGTGTCTCTGTGCCCGGGTTTCCGACAGGAGTCATGAGCCATGTCCAGAGGACATATACCTTGTTGCCCAGTAGCCAGCCTGTACCTTGGCGGCCTGGTTGGAATAAAGGCGGCATAGAGGACTGGGGCAGGATGAATGGCTCATGACTGCTGCTGGGATAGCGGGTACAGACCTGCATGATGTGCTGTCTGTGGTCACAAACCCGCTGTACGCTGAGGCAGTGGAATCCCTTTCTGTTGATAAAGATGCCAAGCTGGTGATGGGGAACATGCAAGGCAATGTGGGTGCGGTCTGTGGCACCTTGCTCCCCGGGGAAGCCCGCCATGTGGGTGAAACCTAGCGCTCTCTCGTCCTGCTTCACTCTGTCCCCGGGGAAGGAGATGTATGTGTTCCCCCTGGTGTAGAGAGTCTCGGTGAATCTCCCTGATACAGCGGTGGACTGCGAACTGCGAGATGTTGCTAATGTTACCTGTGGCAGCCTGAAAGGAGCCTTTTGCATAGCAGTTAAGGCCCACGGTGACATTGACAGCCACAGGCAGTGCTGTCCAGGCCCTGGTGCGAGGCTGGAGTTGTGGCTGCAGCAGGTGACAGAGCTCGGTGACAGCCTCCTGGGTGAAGCCGAGGTGCCTCAGACATTGCTGCTTGGGGAAGTTCAGGTCAGAGAAGTTCTCCCTGTGGGTGTGGCCTTTTGCACGGTGCCCGCCTCCTCCTCCCTCTTGTCCCAGCTGCTCCTGCCCTCTCCTGCCTCCTTCTAGCCCCAAAGATGGCCCTACCAGACCACGCACGACTGGAATAAACTCTTTCCAAAGGAGACAAACATAGTGCAGCACAAAGTTGTTCCCAGATGCCTGAAATGCACCAGCATGTGCTGCAGTCTTCGCCAAAGCACAAAGCACCCCTCAGGGACAGACTGGGGGCATTGGGGCTGGGATTTCACTACACACTGTTCCTGGGCTTTTCAAGTAATTGAGTGCACTTGCAAACTCACCAGTGTGATCACAACATTAAGCACATTAAGTACATAGACAGCAGGGGAGTGCATGATAAGGGAGAATACAAAGAGATTAGGAGAGAAGTCAAAAAACAATTAGGAAGGCAAAGAGGAACTTTGAAATTAAATTATCAAGGAACATAAAACAAAATAGTAAAATATTTTACAGGCACATCAATAAAAAAAGGAAGATTGGGCTGGGAATAGGACAATACCACAGGTAACGATAGAGAGATGGCAGAAATATTAAATAATTATTTTGCTTCAGTATTTACCAGGGAGATAGAACAGGTGGCCATGACATTGGCTGATGAGATTAGTAATGAGATAAGTGCATTTAAAATAAAAAGAGGGGATATATTAAATAAACTAATCAAACTCAGAGGATAAAACCCCTGGTCCGGATGGATTGCATCCACGCATTTTAAAAGAATCTAGGGAAGAGATAGCAGAGGCATTACTACACATATTTAATAATTCGTTAGAAAAAGGTGTAGTGCCAGAGGACTGGTGGATAGCTAACGTAATGCCTATATTTAAGAAGGGGGATAGAACATGTCTAGGGAACCATAGACCAGTCAGCTTAACATCGGTGGTAGGAAAAATAATGGAATTCCTACTAAAGGAAAAAATAGAAGAAACCAAAAACATAGTAATAAATAGTCAGCATGGATTTCAAAAGGGAAAGTCTTGCTTGACTAACCTCATTGAACTTTTTGAAGAAGTAACAGAGAGAGTAGACAAGGGTACTGCAGTAGATGTAATTTATCTAGATTTTCAAAAGGCCTTCGATAAGGTACCCCATAATAGACTGATGAACAAGGTCAGAGAATGCAGAGTCAGGGGACAAGTAGCAGAATGGATTGCTGGCTAGCTTCAGGACAGAAAGCAGAGAGATGGGGTAAAAGGTAACTATTCACAGTGGCAGAAGGTGGGTCGTGGTGTTAACGATTTAGACTTAGGAATCAAAAACACAATTTCTAAATTTGCAGATGATACCAAATTGGGGAGAATAGTCAATACTGAGGAGGACTGCAACAAGTTACAGGAGGACATTAATAAACTTGCAGAATGAGCATATAATTGGCAAATGAAGCTCAACACAGATAAATGTGAGGTATTACATTTTGGTAGGAAGAATAGAGAGGTCACTTATCACTTGGAGGGTGCGAGTCTAGGTGGGGTAGAGGAACAATGGGATCTCGGAGTACAAATACACAAATCACTAAAAGTTGCGACACAGGTTAGCAAGGCCATAAAAAAAGCAAACCAAGCACTAGGGTTTATTTCTGGAGGGATAGAATTGAAAAGTCGGGAAGTTATGCTAAACCTGTATCGAACCTTGGTTAGACCACACTTAGAGTACTGCGTACAGTTCTGGCCGCCATATTATAAAAAGGATATAGAGGCACTGGAGAGGGTACAGAGAAGATTTACAAGGATGATACCAGAAATGCGAGGGTATACATATCAGGAAAGGATGAACAGGCTGGGTCTCTTTTCTCTTGAAAAAAGAAGGCTGAGGGGTGACCTAATAGAGGTCTTTAAAATTATGAAAGGTTTTGATAGAGTGGATACAGAGAGAATGTTTCCACTTGTGGGGAAGAGTAAAACTAGAGGCCATCAATATAAGGTAGTCACCAAGAAATCCAACAGGGAATTCAGAAGAAACTTCTTTACCCAGAGAGTGGTGAGAATGTGGAACTCGCTACCACAGGGAGTGGTTGAGGCGAATAGTATAGATGCATTTAAGGGGAGGCTGGACAAGCATATGAGGGAGAAGGGAATAGAGGGTTACGCTGATAGAGTTAGATGAGGAAAGACGGGAGGAGGCTCGTGTGGAGCATAAACACCGGCATGGACTGGTTGGGCCAAATGGCCTGTTTCTGTGCCATATATCCTATGTAATCCTATGTAACCACTACCGTGTGTGGTTTATAGATAAGGTTGTCCAGTTTGGAGAGAATGTCATTCACATTAACACTGCTCTCTGCTCTAGCTACCGTTTGGCCCTGATGCACACCTGTGAAAGAAGCAGTGTAAATATTCAAGTATATTCAGCAGGACTGTTAAGTAATAAGTGGACAAGTGTGCTATTTCATTAATAATAGAATTTAAAATTCATACTTTTTGCAATTTAAAGCACTTTTTTGATCCGTTGGGCACGGCCAGATATAACATGCTGCTTATATTTCCTTCACTGGAGGAAGGAAAAGAACTTACTTTAGTTCTTCTTCACAAATTATTATCTTAGATCTGAAACGGATGTAAAGCATGATGGGTGTTTCAAATATCTCACTTCCTCATAGGCAGAGAGGCTGAGAGTAGACCAGGGGCAACCTGACACAAGCAGGCAGACAGACAGACACAGAGCCGGAGTGAAAGAAGGCAGGTGCAATGGCTGAGACACCGAGCAAAGCTGGAGGAGCCGGACTGTTTGCCAAACACGTACAAAAGAGACTCATGAGAGCACAAGAAATGGTAACAAATCCTTTTCCTCCATGTTACGTTCAAATCTAGATTGTTTAAAACTTGCACAAATGATTCGAGTGCTTTCCCTGTTGTCCCAGGTGTCTGACTTTGCCTGGTTGGTTTTCCCGTTACCTGTTGTGATTGTTCCAATTTGCTGGCAGATTCAGTACAAAGGATGATGCCCTTATCTGATGAGCTCATTCTTGTTATATGATTCGAATTACTTTTAGTCTGAGTGTAGGTTGACAACGAACATTTCCTGGTGTAAAACTGTATCTAAAATATATATATTTAAAAAAAAAGAACGAATTGAATAAACTCATTTTCTTTGCCCTGGAGCTGACACAATCGTTAATCTGGCGCAAGCGTTAGTTTATTGCTCAGTATGGTGTTTGATGCGGTCGCAGGGCGATCAAAGCGGATGTTTAGATGTGCAACTTCACTGCCAGCTTCAAGTCAGAAGAAAATTCTGACCCAGGCATCGCTGGTTAAACCTGACACAATCTCCAGTCACACTCAATGAAATGAAAAATCCACAAGCCATTCCTTTGCTCGGTTTTTGAAAGCTGCTTTCTGTTCAGCTGCCTCTCTGTGTGAAGGAGGGCGGACGAGCATCGATCGGCCAATGAAGGTTAACAGGAGAAGTGGTGCATGTTGTGGTCGGAGCAGAGTCACAGGATGTTGGCTGCCGGCTGCAATATCTCCGAGCTGGTAGCAGAGACCTCGTCAAGGATGCCCAGCGAGCTGCCTGCAGGGACCTCAGCTGTTGCAAGGCCTCCCGCGGCTCTCGGTGGATTGCTCCTGGCCCGCATTCTGAGCGGCTGCCCCTGTTTTTAACGGTGGTCGCGGCGGTGGAAGCAGGCTGAGGCTTTGCTCCAGGCCAAGATTAGGATGTGGAACATTGCCCCTTCCCCCGACCTCACACGAGCTCTGAAATACTGGCCTGTACAGGACTGCCTCAGGCAGCGTCGCTGGCACGGGATCTCGGAGAGGCAGGGCCATTTTGGACTGTCGGCTGTGTCTTTCAGAAGGTGAGCGACACGCTGCCACACGATTTTCAATCCAAAGGGATAGAAAATCGTCCGACAACGCGATGGCCATTTCCCCCTTCAGCCAATAGCACAAACTCCAAAAATCAGCTGTGCTGTTTGTTAAGCTGCCATGTTCGTAACATGGAGAAATAATTGCCAGTTGTGTACTCTGCCCCCTCCAAAAGCCAAGGGGGTCAGCAGTTCCCTGAGGGTAAGTGCGGTACACGATGTTCAGTGTGATGATTTGCTGTGAGATTGTAACACACTCTGAGCCACAAAGAGGGGCCTGCTTTTCAAACTTTGCTGCAGTCAGCTGATCCAAGTAGGCCCCAAGCCTCAGCTCTCGGTGTTTCATTGACGGATTGAAGATTTGGCTCCCCAGACATGCCCTGCAAAAGCTCTCGTTGCTCGGTTTCCTCAGCTTCCCTGAAGGTGCGGACTCCTCACTGGGGTACGGGCTCTTCGGCTGCCAGCTGGCCTCTGGTACCTCCCCCGAAGTGGCCGTTCTTTGCGTGTCAGCCCAGACACTGAGGGGCTCATTCTGACTTTGTGCGATAGTGTAAAGTGGGCGATAGTGAAGCGGCAGCACGTTTCACACCTCTCCAAAGGAAATAAAAACGAGCAGAGATGTAAAACAGGCTGCTGATTCACCCTGGCCCGTATTACACGAAATGCCAACAGTCATTTTCAATTCTGGCAGGGGTATAAAACAGACGGTCGCAGATCAACTGCTTGGGAGACACCTCACCCGAGCTTCCTCTCCATTGTGGATAGGGGCGGCTAAACCCCCACCACCAGTGTTTTACCCACGTCCAAATTGAAAACTCCACCCCCCCCCCACAACCCAGCACGCCCAGGGGTGCACAGGTGAGTTCTAGCCCCCTCAATGATACCTTGGCTCACTCCGCACAGGCTAGGGATGGCACATGCTGCCCTCCTGCTGACTCAGTGCCACTTCCCGTGCTGGATTCACTTGCTGAGCCATTAGCTAAGCCCCAGCACTCCAAGTTAACATATCAGGTTCGGCATTCTCCTGGTGAGGCCACACCCCCCCATCACCTCAGCACCAACAGCCACCATTACTTTTCAATTCTTTCCTCCTTTTATTTTCCTTAATTTAAACCCCCTCAGCATTTGTTAAAGAACAAGAAACTTGCAACCCCAGCAGACATTGCTCCCGGCTGCCAATCCCAGCAGACATTTCTCCCGGCTGCCAATCCCAGCAGACATTGCTCCCCACTGCCAATTCCAGCAGATATTGCACTAGACAGCCAATCCCCAGCAGACATTACACTAGGCTGCCAATTCCAGCAGATATTGCACTAGACAGCCAATCCCCAGCAAACATTACACTAGACTGCCAATTCCAGCAGATATTGCACTGGACAGCCAATCCCCAGCAGACATTGCACTAGACTGTCAATCCCCAGCAGACATTGCACTAGACTGCCAATCCCCAGCAGATATTGCACTAGACTGTCAATCCCCAGTAGACATTGCACGAGACTGCCAATTCCAGCAGACATTGCTCCCAGCAGCCAGTCCCAGCAGACATTGCACCCCACTGCCAATCCCAGCAGACATTGCACTAGACAGCCAATCCCCAGCAGACATTGCACTAGACTGCCAATTCCAGAAGACATTGCTCCCAGTTGCCAATCCCAGCAGACATTGCACCCCACTGCCAATCCCAGCAGACATTGCACCGAACTGCAAATCACCAGCACAGATTGCTCCATACTGCTAACTCCAGCAGATATTGTGCCCCACTGCCAATTCCAGCAGATATTGCACTAGACTGCCAATTCCAGCAGACATTGCACTAGACAGCCAATCCCCAGCAGACAATGCACCCCACTGCCAATCCCAGCAGACATTGCTCCCAGCTGCCAATCCCAGCAGACATTGCACCCCACTGCCAATCCCAGCAGACATTGTGCCCGACTGCAAATCACCAGCACAGGTTGCTCCATACTGCTAACTCAGCAGATATTGCTCCCAACTGCCAATTCCCAGCAGATATTGCACTAGACTGCCAATCCCCAGCAAACATTGTTCTCGACTGTCAATCCCCAGCAGACATTGCACTAGACTGTCAATCCCCAGCAGACATTGCACTAGACTGCCAATCCCCAGCAGACATTGTTCTCGACTGTCAATCCCCAGCAGACATTGCACTAGACTGCCAATCCCCAGTAGATATTGCACTAGATTGCCAATCACCAGCAGAAATTGCACTAGACTGCCAATCCTCAGCAAATATTGCACGAGACTGCCAATCCCCAGCAGATATTGCACTAGACTGCCAATCCCCAGTAGATATTGCACTAGACTGCCAATCCCCAGCAGACATTGCACTAGACTGCCAATCCCCAGCAGACATTGCACTAGACTGCCAATCCCCAGCAGATTTTGCACTAGACTGCCATCCCCAGTAGATATTGCACTAGACTGCCAATCCCCAGCAGACATTGCACTAGACTGCCAATCCCCAGCAGACATTGCACTAGACTGCCAATCCCCAGCAGATATTGCACTAGACTGCCAATCCCCAGCAGATATTGCACTAGACTGCCAATCCCCAGCAGATTTTGCACTAGACTGCCAATCCCCAGTAGACATCACTCCAGACTGTTGACCCTCCCCAGCAGACATGCTGCAGATTGTCAACAGGGAGACTACCTACTTAACTGCCGTTGTGAACTTACCTGCAGCTGAGCGTGTGTCCTGGGAATAACGCTGTAGTTTAAAGCTCAGAAAATGATCACCTCCGCTTCAGTACTGGATTATTAGCTGCAATTATTATCTTTTCGGAGTTTCAGCAAGTTTACCTAGATCACTGAGCCACGCCTTTTAATTGTTACTTCATTGATCTTGACCTATATATAGGCAGGGTTCAGATTTATTGCTGCACTTTTTTACCCAGTGAAGGAATTATTCTCCAATAAATTGGCTTAGTTATCTATTAGGGAATTATCCATATTTGGGCTTTTGCTGATTTACTGGTAACTGTTTCTGTTTTCTGATTGGAGGAATCCTTTATTCTTTTCGTTGCCTGACGACTATCTGTTTAACAATTAATGTGAATTTCATTAATGTGCAGTGTAGGTTCAGATCAATAAAATGAGTTATTTTTTTCCCTCCAACTTTGTTATCAAGCCTTCCCTGCTGAGTTGCACTACCCTCTCTTCCCTCATTGTTGCTATGGAGATGGAAGTGCAAGGGTCAATCTGCCACCTTCAAAAGCCAGGCCCAGGAATCATGGTTTGGAGAAAACAGAATGTAAATGTGAGCGGCCATTTCTGCCTCCATTTTTTTTTGTTGCATGTTGGCAGTTGGCGCTCTTATTGTTTAGTGGGCTTGTGGCCTGTGGCATTCTGGCACACCCAGACAAGATGCTGATAGTCCTTCTCTAAAGGGAGTTCCCAGCACCTGCAGGACTGCCATTCAGAGGGAGTGTCGGACCTGCATGTTCGAGCATGGTTTGTGAACCTTCAGTTCACTGGATCACTATGTCCCTGAGAAAACCACATTCACAGGGAGTCTCACCAGTTTGGTGCAGAGAGGATTTGTTGATCTAAAACCAAGGTTCTTCAGGAGAAAGTGATCACGAGGTGTTGAGCCACCTCCCTTCCCTCTTTCTGCTATCAGTTCGAACACTGGACGAGTGAAGTGAGGCTACCGCTCAATCTGTCATCAGATCAGTTACGGGATCCTTCAAACATCTTTTTAACCAATATTCTTTGCAAAGCTAGTTTCACTTGCTGCAAATACCAGTTCATTAGACTATCTCCAAATCAACAACACTGAACGCTGGTGCCCCCCATATTTGAGCAGAAAACAGAAAAGTGATACTTGGATGTGTGAATCCAACTCTGCAAAAGCTGGCGCTGAATAGAAACCTCACCCATTCTCTGTCTTATGCAGAAATTGCATCAAGGTAGTAAAGTCTTGTTGCCTGGTCATAAAACCATTTGTACTCCTGTGCAATGTCAATACAATTCCTCCAGTGTCCATCCAACATTGCAGGAGTGACCTTTTCTGACTTGTCTCTCTCATTGAACTCATAGTTGGGAGGCTCTTGATTGAGATAGACTGACATCTCATTGGGGTTTTTGAAGAACACCCTGGACAACCAATCCTACTGGGGCTTTTCCTTGCCTATGCTCAATTTCTACCTTCTGTAGTTGGGAGGGAGAAATGAGAAGTTCTGTGGAACACAAACATAGACTCCAGCTCACCTTCCCCCGTTTGTGGTTGGACTAGTGCTCTGAGTGTGTTTTCCTACCTCTTGACAATTTTATGTGGGACAATGGAGACATTTTGCTGTTGGCCCTGGACCTTGTTGGGTAGGTGATCAATCATCAAAACTGCTCCTTAGATACGTCATGGAAAGCTACTATATGGCTTTTTTTATTGGAGTGTTGGTAGTCCTAAAGACCTGCTGTGCTTATCTCACAGTAGGGAAAGTAATGACAGGTCTATAGTCCCTTGTACACAACCTTTATACCTTCTAATCGCTTTCATATCTGAGTGGAGAATTACCTTGCTCAATGTTAAAGGTCTAAACCACCTACTAAAAGGAAGAAAGTGTTCAGAAGGTTGAATACTTCCTCAGCACTATTCAGGACTCTTGTACTTTGAGTAACCCCGCCTTGTTATTTTCTCTTGATGCCAAGAAGGCTTTTGACTGGGTTGAACGGAACAGTCTTCAAAGAGGGTTGGAAGCAATGGGATTTGGTGCAAGCTTTATCCAGCTTGTTAAGTCCGTGAATGATTGAGACACGGACCAGCAGGAGTGAAAACAAACAGATCTTTACTGGTGGAAGTCAATAGCGAAACTAAACAACAGAGGCTCTCTAGCGCCTTTTATACAGGGGTGGTCACTGCCGGTACTGCAATCTGAGACCAGTTATTCTCTTAAAGGTACATACACAACAATTCCTCCCCTTTTAGATAAACAGTACATAACATTCATTTAACAACTAAATGATAACGAATTACAATCACAATTACTGTTGCTAGATACATTGGCTAAGTTTAAGCAATTATAAGTTCAGTCTTTGAGGAGGCTTCCTGGTTCTGTCTGGATAACGCCTCTTTGGGGTATCAGGTTCTTCTGGCAATGTTGCGTCGGGATCAATGTCTTTGTTTGGTTCATCTGCTTCCAATATTACCGGTTCTGCGGTAGCTGCAATTGGAACGTCAATTTCATTACCAGGTGTATCAGATCGTGGTGTGGAGTTGACGTTTTCCAGTGACTCTAGAATCTGGTCAGCATGTCGTCTTACAATGCTCTCCCCAACGTCCACGGTATACATGAGAGGTCCTTGTCGTGTACAAATTGTTCCTGGCTGCCATTTCTCAGTGCGGTAGTCCCGGGCCAAAACTGGTTGACCTATCTTAAAACTCCTGGTCGGCCTTTCATTCATATTCTGAAACTGACTGTTCTCCACATCTCTTCGGACGTTTGGCTTAACCAAATCCAAGCGGCATCGTAGTCTTCGATTGAAGAACATCATGGCTGGAGTTTGGTTGGTAACCGCATGTGTCGCATTCCGGTAGGCAAACAAGAAGTTGTCCACCTTGTGTTGTAGGGGTATATCTTCATTACACATTGCCTTGATAGCCTTCTTGAATGTTTGGACAAACCTCTCGGCCAATCCATTAGTGGCTGGATGATATGGGGCAGATGTACAATGCTTAACACCATTGTTCTTTAAGAACCTCCGGAACTCTTCAGACACAAACTGTGGTCCATTGTCAGAGCAAATCTGTTCAAGCAGCCCATTCCTGGCGAATATGGTTCGTAAAACTGTGATAGTTTTTTCCGTGGTGGTTGAGGACATTTTTATTACCTCTGGCCACTTTGAATGTGCATCCACCGCAATTAAAAACATCGAGTCCATGAAGGGACCAGCAAAATCAATGTGCACCCTTTGCCATGGAGATGAGGGCCACTCCCAAGAAACAGAGGAGCTTGTGGTGGGGCGTTTTGGACCTTCTGGCATCCTGCACAGCTCTTGGTCATCTCTTCGATTTCTCTATCGATTCCCGGCCACCACACAAACGCTCTGGCTAAGCTCTTCATTTTTACCCCACCCAGATGACCCTCATGAAGCTCATTGAGCACTCTATCCGTCAACTTAGGTGGAATTACTACACTGGATCCACACATCAAGGTTCCTCTGCACACTGACAGCTGTTCTCTTCTCGGCGAGAATGCTGGCAGCAGTGGTTCGCCATGTGCTGGCCATCCCTTCACCATTAAATCATAGACCCGTGATAGTGTCGGGTCATTCCGTGTTTCCTTTTCTATGTTTGCATTCGTCACAGGGAGACATTCGACTATGGTCGAGTGGAATAACTCCATTGGATCCACTGCAAGGTCTTCTTCTTCCACCGTCGGCAACGGTAGACGTGACAATCCATCAGCATTTCCATGCTGTTTAGTTCCTTTGTACTCGATGTCATATTGGTGTGCCCCTAGGAAAAGGGACCATCTCTGCAGCCGTTGTGCTGTCATTATCGGTACGCCCTTCTGAGGGTTGAAAATGGAGACAAGAGGTTGATGATCGGTTAGTAGAGTAAATTTTTGACCGTGCAGATAGTGATTGAACTTCTTCACCCCCCACACTAGGCTGAGGGCCTCTCTGTCAATCTGGGTGTAGTTACGCTCGGCAGAAGTTAACGAGCGTGACGCAAAAGCTATCGGCCTCTCTAGACCATCAAGGAATTTATGTGACAGTACCGCCCCAATGCCGTAGGGAGACGCATCACACGCCAGCCTGATTTGCAGTGCTGGGTTGTAGTGAGCCAATACTTCCCTTGAAGTGATTAAGTCCTTACTCTTCTGAAAAGCACGCTTACAATCATCGCTCCATTTCCATGCTACCCCCGTTTGTAGCAGGGCGTTCAGTGGGTGCAGAATTGTCGACGAATTCGGCAAAAACTTATGATAGTAATTCACCAACCCGAGGAATGACCTCAGTTGCGACACATTTTCAGGCGCTGGGGCTTTAACAACCGCTTCAATTTTGTCAGGGGACTTATGTAACCCCTCTTCATCAATCACGTGGCCACAATACGATATCTGTTTCTTAAAAAATTCGCACTTGGGGCGGTTGGCTCGCAGCCCATGTTCCCGTAGTCTAGTGAGCACCTGTTCTAGGTTGTTAAGGTGTTCACTGTCATCTTCACCTGTTACAAGGATGTCGTCCAAGTAACACTGAGTCCCCGGAATCCCTTGCAGGACTTGTTCCATCGCTCTTTGCCATATCGCCGGAGCCGATGCTACTCCGAATACCAATCGATGATACTGGTAAAGACCTCTGTGAGTGTTTATCATGAGATACTTCCCAGAGGACTCTTCAACCTCCATCTGTAAATATGCTTGTGCTAGGTCAATTTTTGTAAAACGCTTCCCTCCAGACAGTGAGGCGAAGATGTCTTCTATCCTTGGAAGAGGATATTGTACTGTGTGAAGGACAGGGTTCACCGTCACCTTGAAATCCCCACAGATGCGAATTTTCCTTGGCTCTCCGGACTTATTGCTTAACGTTTTCTTCATGACAGGAACGATGGGTGTCGCCCACTCGCTCCAGTCGACCTTAGACAACACGCCCGCCTTCTCCAGATTCTCCAGCTCTGCCTCGACGGCTGGGCGAATTGCATATGGTGCCGGTCTTGCTTTGAAAAACTTGGGAACTGCATTCTCTTCTATTTTTATCGAGGCGGTTACGCCTTTAAGCGTGCCCAGTTCTTGTTGAAATACCTCTTTGGCGTTAGCTAAGATTGTTGACAATCGTCCAGGAGTGATGTCTTCATCTTTTTTACCGTCCACCATCATTGCATGAATGGAATGCCAATCTAAGTTTATCTTCCTGATCCATTCCCGTCCCAATAACGGTGGTCCACCATTTGGCAGTATGTAGAGATACAATTTCCGTATTTTCTTGCCATTGTATTCGACAGGCACCCTTATTTTTCCTCTGGGGTATACTTTTTGCCCCGTATACGTCGTCAAGACGATGGATGTCTCTCTCAAGGGTATGTGTGAAAATAGCCGCTCGTAGTCTCGTCGATTCATGACGGTTAGCGCTGATCCTGTATCCAATTCCATTTTAACTTGGGACCCTGCTATCGTGAGAGTGACCCAAATGGTTCGGTGATCCTCTTTTGCGATTACATTGTGAAGTTTGAGACAGCTTAGACTCCTGTTTCCGGATTCACTATCGCTCATCTGGTCTTCGGAACTACTATCCGTCATCTTTTGTACTTTCTTGTACGGTTCCTTAGTAGCCTTTTTGTTGTCGCTGGTCTTCTTCCCAGACCTACAAACTCGTGCAATGTGTCCAATCTTCCCGCATTGTCTGCATATTTTGTCTTTGGACCAGCAGTCCTTCTGGTCATGGTTAGTTCTGCCGCAGCGATAACATTTTGCAAATCCCCGTGTCATTTCGTGGGTGCCGTATTCCTGTGGTTTTTGTTGAATTTCTGCAGCTCCCCTGGCTGCTGCTTCATACGATACTGCCACGCTGAAAGCCTTATCTAGCGTCAGCTCTTTTTCTGAGAGTAACTTCTTCTGTGTTCCTTCACTCAGGAGTCCACAGACAAATTTGTCCCGTAGGGTATCTGCCAGTCCTGCTCCGAACTGGCAGTGCTTTGATAGCTTGCGTAGTTCCGTAAGATACTCAGCATTGCTCTCATCTTTGTGCTGAGTTCTCCTGTGGAATTTAAATCTTTCTGCTATCAACAGTGGTGCAGGGTTTAAGTGTTCCTGTAGGACAGCAACAATTTCGTTAAAACTCTTCGCCTTCGGTTTGGTTGGAGTAATCAGATCCCGCAATAGGCCGTACGTTCTAGCGCCCATTAAGTTTAGCAATATCGATGCCTTTTTCCCCTCCGCTATTTCGTTTGCCTCGAAATATACCTCGACTCTTTCCACATACGTGGTCCAGTCCTCTATTGTATTATCAAAAGCAGTGATACAGCCAGTCTTCGGCATCTTGCAAATCTAAAATGGTGCCTCCCGCGCTTTGCCTTCTTCCCCGATTTAACAAAATGGCGCCTCCCGCGCTTTGTCTTCTTCCCCGCTGTTGTTAGCACTGCTTTCCACGGTTTCCTGCGCGTTAAATATTGATTCTTTTTCTTTTATTATTTTCCCATCGTGGAGCGAACCCTCTGGGACACTTCCCTCCCTCTTCTTAGGTCCGAACGCTGCCCGGCTTCGAATCACTGGCTGCGCCCTGTGTGCTCCACCCTCTCTCTCTCTCTTTGCTTCCCGACTCGCTGCCCGGCCCCGTTGAAAAGCCACCCGATCGAGCTTCAGCCCGCCGCAGCCCAGGAAGGATCAGAGCACTACCTGCCACCAGCCCGATTAGCTGGGAAACCACAGACCGGGGATCCCGGCCTGGCTCTGGACAGTCTCTCCTGCAAGTTTTTAAACCGATGATTGATGGTCGACGCCCGTTTCTCGAGTTTCAATGGCCTCTTTTTTTTTCTTCTGGCTCCGACCTTCAACAACGTCGTCGGAGCGAGTTGCAGGTAAGTTCGTTTCTTACTCGTCGCCAGTGTTAAGTCCGTGAATGATTGAGACACGGACCAGCAGGAGTGAAAACAAACAGATCTTTACTGGTGGAAGTCAATAGCGAAACTAAACAACAGAGGCTCTCTAGCGCCTTTTATACAGGGGTGGTCACTGCCGGTACTGCAGTCTGAGACCAGTTATTCTCTTAAAGGTACATACACAACACAGCTGGTGTCCTCTTTTATTCAAATCTCTGACCCTGTGTCCTCACCAACAGAATGATATCTGCCAGCTTTGATCTTTTCCAATGCATGGGACAACTTTTCCTTTCAAGGGCAGGGTGTTGCAGTAGGTTAGACACTGGCTATTCACCTCTGTGACCAGGCTTCAAATTTGGCCCAAACTAAGAGGAGGAATGTGTTCTTTTTCTGCTGGCTGTCTCACATGAAATGTGTTTGGGCGGTTTCAACCTAGTTTATCAGTACACAATCTGTAACCTCACAGCCTGGCATATCCCTCACTCTATCATCACCATCAAACCAGGCAACCAACCCTGGTTCAATGAAGAGTGTAGAAGAGCATGCCAGGAGCAGCATCAGGCATACCTGAAAATGAGGGGCCAACCTGGTGAAACAACAGGGCTACATGCATACTAAACAGCTGAAGCAGCATGCTAGAGACAGAGCTAAGTGATCCCACAACCAACAGCTCAGATTAAAGCTTTGCAGTCCTGTCACATCCAGTCATGAACGGTGGAGGACCATTAAACAACTAACGGGAGGAGGAGGCTCCATGAACATCCCCATCCTCAACGATGGCAGAGCCCAGCATGGGAGTGCAAAAGACAAGGCTGAAGCGTTTGCAACCATCTTCAGCCGGAGGTGCCGAGTGGATGCTCTTTCTTGGCCTCCTCCTGAAGACCTGTGCTCCAGAACTAGCCGCGCCCCTAGCCAAGTTGTCCCAGTACAACACTTGCCCACAATGTAGAAAATTGGCCAGATATAATTGGCATTGCAGAGACATGGTTGCAGGGTATCCAAAGCTGGGAACTGAATGTTCCAGGGTACTCAACATTTAGGAAGGACAGACAAAAAGGAAAAGGAGGTGGCGTAGCGCTGTTAATAAGGGATGAGATCGGTACGGTGGAGGTAAAAGATCTTGGCTCAGCAGATCGTGATGTAGAACTGGAATCAGTTTGGGTGGAGCTAAGAAACAGCAAAGGGCGGAAAACATTGGTGGGAGTTGTGTCTAGGTTACCAAACAGTAGTGGTAATGTAGGGCACAGTATCAATCAAGAGATTAGAAGTGCACGTAACAAGAGCAATACAGTAATCATGGGGGACTTTAATCTATATATTGGGCCAGAAATTCCAGAACGGGGCTTGCAGCGCGTGCAAGCCCCGTATTTGCACGTACCCCGCGCTCCTGCCGATCAGCTCCAGGGACGCCTGAACTTGGAGAAATAGAAAGCACATTCCCGGGCAGCGTATGACGTCACGCCGCCCAGGAGTGCAGCCAGCGCGGACCCAGGAGCGTGCAGTGTAAGTGAGACACGCCCCTTGAGGTCTCAGTTTCACTGGACACGCCCCCAATGTTTCTGTCAAGCTGCTTTGCTTTTTTACATGCAAAGCAGCAGTTTAAATAGGTTTTTGGAAGTTTTTTGAAGATTTTGGTAACTTTTATAAACTTTTTAAAATGTTTACATTATTTTGAGTAATCTGAAGTAGTTTTAAAGAGAATTAAAGCAATTTAAAGACTTTTAAAAGCCCTAAAAGAATTTTTTTAATTCCATTTATTTATTTAGCAATGTCGTCGTCGTACGTGTCTTCACACTGTTCCCTTTGGGGAACTGTATGAAGTGGTGGAAGGATTTATGGCCGTGATTAACGCTCATTCCGTGACCGTAACCATCTTTGAACCAGCCATTAGGGCGGTTAGTCCTATGGCGGGAGGGTTTTACGGGCTCCCACAAGCTATACAAGGAGGGGGGGCCACCCACACCCACGGACGCAAATATCCCACTGGATGTCAACCCAGAATTTAGAGCCGGAGCTCCGACTCCACTTGCCGGGACTGTCTGGAGCGGGGTTCGAAACCCTACCCTGATCTGGCCCAGCGGCGGGGATCCTACCGCTATGACAAACGCCCAATCCGATTAGCAACGTGAAATGGCAGCATAGGGCTCCAGTCACGGGGAGGGAAAAGGCGCAGGAAACGTATGGGTGTCACCTTTTGTGTGGAGTGGGCCTTTTGCGTAGCAGTAAGCATCCCCGCCGCTGGGCCAGAAGGAGTAGGGTTTTGAACCCCACTCCAGACAGTCCCGGCAAGTGGAGTCGGAGCTCCAACTTTAAATTCTGGGTGGACATCCAGCGGGATACTTGCGTCCATGGGTGTTGGTGGCCCCCCCCCCTCAGATGGGTTGTGGGAGCCCGTAAAACCCTCCCGCCATAGGACTAACCACCCTAATGGCTGGTTCAAAGATGGTTACGGTCACGGAATGAGCGTTAATCACGGCCATAAATCCTTCCACCACTTCATACAGTTCCCCAAAGGGAACAGTGTGAGGATACGTGCGATGATGACCTCTTGCGCAATGCACCTCCTTGGACCCTCAGTCGCAGATGCGAGGGGGCAAGTCGTGCAAGTGTTAAATTTTTTATTTTATTGACATGTAAAATGTTGGCCCAATAATTCCCTTCCAAATGCGCTAGTACGGTCGGGGTACTTACGCATCTGGCCGGATGAAATGCCGGTTTTCAGCATGCACAGTGCATGTGGGGAAAACCGGCATTTCCTGTCCTCTGAACGAAGGGGTTCAGAGGCAGAACGCGTGCGACTGCACAGGCAGCGCGTGCGCAGTATAATTCGCCGCTTTCATTAATGCTTTCAGTGAGGTCCAGTCATTACAACTTACACATGAAAAAAGCATGGGTACAGTTGCTACAGAGGCTGCGGAGGAAGATATTTCTTATCGTGGAGCTTCTGAAAGTATGTATGTCTGTATATATTCCTTTGCGTGTTATGTATATATTCCTTTACTTATGTGTATGAATGTATTATTTAATTATGACTTTCAGAGAAAGTAACTTATTGGAAAATCATAATTAAAAACATACATTCATAGTAAAGGAATATAAAACATACATACATATACGTAAAGGAATATATGTGGACACACATACATCACTCATTCTCACATTCCATTCACACAGCCACAATTGCTCCTTCTACCTACCGTTCTAAAAACCCTTTAAAAAAAAAAAAATTTTAACTTTAAAACTTACTTAAAATTTCTTAAAATAACTTCCCTCCCTTTCCCAAACAAAAATATTGCATTTCAAAAGCTCCACGATAAAATATATCTTCCTCCGCAGCCAATGAACCACTTTACACTTGCTTTTTTTCAGTGTAACTTCTAAGGACTTAACCTCACGGATTTCATGAATGAAATCCACGAAGTTCACTGCGCAAGCGCTGCCTGTGCAGTCGCATGCGCTCGAGGTCTGGAAATGCCGGCGTTCCCCGCATGCGCTGTTCATGCTGAACGCCGGCATTTCCAACGGCCAGAAGCGTGAGTAAGCCGACCGCACTCAAGCTTCTGGCCTGGAATTTCTGGCCCATTGACTGGGCAAATCAAATTACCACTAATGGTGTGGAGGGCGAATTCTTGGAATGCATGCAAGATGGTTTCCTGGATCAGTATGTGGAGGAACCAACCAGGGAACAGGCTATTCTAGATCTGGTACTGTGTAATGAGAAAGGACTAATCAATAATCTTGTGGTAAAGGGGCCTTTAGGGACAAGTGACCATAATATAATTGAATTTTATATTAAGTTTGAGAGTGATGTAGTCCAATCTGAAACTAAGGTCTTGAATCTAAACAGAGGAAACTACAAGGGTATGAGGGACAAGTTGGCCATGGTAGATTGGGAGACTACACTAAAAGGTATGAAGGTGGACATACAATGGCTAACATTCAAGGAAATAATGCATAATTTGCAACAAACATATAGGGCATAAAAACCCAAAAGGAAAAGTGATCCAACCATGGCTAACAAAAGAAATTAAAGCTCGTATTAAGTCAAAGGAGGAAGCTTATAAAGTTGCCAGATAAAGCGGTCAGCCTGAGGATTGGGATCTTTTTAGAAATCAGCAAAGGGGGACCAAGAAATTGATAAAGAAAGGGAAAATGGAATATGAGCACAAACTAGCGAAAAATATAAAAACGGATTGTAAAAGCTTCTATAGGTATGTGAAAAGGAAAAGGCTGGCAAAGGTGAATGTAGGTCCTTTACAGTCAGAGACGGGAGAATTTATAATGGGGAATGAGGAAATGGCAGGGAAATTAAATAAATACTTTGTTTCTGTCTTCACGGAGGAAGACACAAAAAACCTCCCAGAAATATGAGAAAACCAAGGGTGTGGCGAGAATGAGGAACTTAAAGAAATGATTATTAGTAAAAAACCAGTACTAGCAAAATTAATGGGACTAAAAGTCGATAAATTCCAAGGACTGGGTGACCTACATCCTACGGTTTTGAAAGAGGTGGCCATTGGGATAGTGGTTGTCATTGGTTGTCATCTTCCAAAATTCTATAGATTCTGGAATGGTTCCTGCAGATTGGAGGATAGCAAATCTAACCCCGCTATTTAAGAAAGGAGGGAGAGAGAAAACGGGGAACTACAGGCCTGTTAGCCTCACATCAGTAGTTGGGAAAATGCTGGAATCTATTATAAAGGATACAATAACTGGGCACTTAGAAACTAATAGTAAGATTGGGCAGAGTCAACATGGATTTATGAAAGGGAAATCCTGTTTGACAAACCTATTGGAGTTCTTTGAGGATGTAACTAGTGGAGTAGACAAAGGGGAACCAGTAGATGTGGTGTATTTGGATTTTCAGAAGGCCTTCGATAAGGTCCCACACAAGAGGTTGGTGAACAAAATTAGGGCACATGGAATTGGGGGTAATATACCAGCATGGATTGAGAATTGGTTAACAGACAGAAAACAAAGAGTAGGGATAAATGGGTCTTTTTCAAGATGGCAGGTTGTGACTAGTGGGGTACCGCAAAGATCGGTGCTTGGGCCCCAGCTATTCACAATCTATATCAATGATTTGGATGAGGGGACTAAATGTAACATTTCCAAATTTTCTGATGATACAAAGCTAGGTGGCAGTGCCAGTTGTGAAGAGGATGTTAAGAGGCTTCAAGGGGATCTCGACAGGCTCAGTGAGTGGACGAGAACATGGCAGATGGAATATAATGTGGATAAATGTGAAGTTATCCACTTTGGTAGAAAAAACAGAAAGGCAGAGTATTTCCTAAATGGTGAAAAATTGGGGAATGCAGATGCTCAAAGGGACCTGGGTGTCCTTGTACATGAGTCACTGAAAGTGAATGTGCAGGTGCAGCAAGCCATTAGGAAGGCAAATGGTATGCTGGCCTTCATTACAAGAGGATTTGAGTACAGGAGTAAAGAAGTCTTACTCCAATTATATAGGGCCTTGGTGAGACCACACCTGGAGTACTGTGTACAATTTTGGTCTCCTTACCTAAGGAAGGATATACTTGCCATAGAAGGAGTGCAACGAAGGTTCACGAGATTGATTCCTGGGATGGCGGGACTGACGTATGAGAAGAGATTGAGTAAACTAGGCCTGTATTCTCTTGAATTCAGAAGAATGAGAGGGGATCTCATTGAAGCATACAAAATTATTACAGGGCTTGATAGGGTGGATGCTGGGAGAATGTTTCCCTTGGCTGGGGAGTCTAGGACCAGGGGCCACAGACTCAGGATAAAGGGTAGGCCATTCAGGACTGAGATGAGGAGAAATTTCTTCACACAGAGGGTGGTGAACCTTTGGAATTCTCTACCCCAGAGGGCTGTGGAGGCTCAGTCATTGGGTATATTCAAAACAGAAGTCGATAGATTTCTGACTAGTAAGGGCATCAAGGGATATGGCGATAGGGCCGGTGAATGGAGTTGAGGCAGAAGATCAGCCATGATCTCCTTGAATGGCGGAGCAGGCTCGAAGGGCCGAATGGCCTACTCCTGCTCCTATTTCTTACGTTCTTATGTAAAAAGCAGGACAAATCCAACCCGGCTAATTACCGTTCTACCAGCCTACTCTCAATCATCAGCAAAGTGACAGAAGGAGTCATCAACGGTGCTATAAAGCAGCACTTAATCACCAATTAGTTAGGCCCCAGCTGGAGTATTGTGTCCAATTCTGGGCACCACACTTTAGGAAGGATGTCAAGGCCTTGGAGAGGGTACAGAGGAGATTTACTAGAACGGTACCAGGGATGAGGGACTTCAGTTATGTGAAGAGACTGGAGAAGCTGGGATTGTTTTTCTTAGAAAGGTTAAAGGGGGATTTAATAGAGGTACTCAAAATAATGAAGGGTTTTGATAGAGTAGATAGGGAGAAACTGGCCTTCTGTGCTGTATGATTTTATGACTTTATAACCTGCTCACCAATGTTCAGCTTGTGTTCCGCCATTACTACTCTGCTCCAGATCTCATTACAGCCTTGGTCCAAACATGGACTTCAGAGAGGGTTGATGAGGGTAGTGTGGTTGATGTTGTGTATATGGACTTTCAAATGGCGTTTGATAAAGTGTCACATAATAGACTTGTTGGAAAATTAAAGTCCATGGGATTAAAAGGGACACTGGCAGCATGGATACAAAATTGGCCAAGGGACAGAAAGCAGAGAGCAGTGGTGAACGGTTGTTTTTCAGACTGGAGGGAAGTATACAGTGGTGTTCCCCAGGGGTCAGTATTCGGACCACTGCTCTTTTTGATATATATATTAATGACCTGGACTTGGGTATACAGGGCACCATTTCAAAGTTTGCAAATGACACAAAACTCAAATGTAGTAAACAATGAGGAGGATAGTACAGGAAACTTTGTGCTATCCGGAGGTGAGCTATCCGGCAATCTGGAGCCACCGGCAAAAATCAGCAGCCGTTTTTAATTCTTTTTGTTTGTTTTTTTTGCTTTGTTTGAACAGTCAAGCTGTGCAAGGTCTGTAGCTATAGCAACAGCTTCAGCTACAGAGCTTTAGGGCCACACCCGAGTGTTTAGAAGCTGTTGCTAAGCAACAGTGTTTGTTGTCAAATACGGAGATAAAAATCTCCGTATCTCTCAACATTAACTCTGGAGAGTACGGCAGTTTTGAGGCAACGGCAGCAGCTCGGTCCCCATGGTGCCGGATAGCACAAAGTTTCCTGTAACAGACTTCAGGAGAACAAAGACAGACTGGTGAAATGGACAGACACATGGCAGATGAAATTTAACACAGAAGTGTGAAGTGAAACAAATTGGTGGAAAAAATGAGGAGAGTCAAATGAGGAGAGTGCAGGAACAGAGAGGCCTGGGGGTGTACGTACACAAATCTTTGGCAGGACAAGTTGAGAAAGCTGTTAAAACAGCATACGGGATCCTGGGCTTTATTGACAGAGGAGTGGAGTACAAAAGCAAGGAAGTTATGCTAAACCTTTATAAATCACTGCGTAGGTCTCAGCTGGAGAATCGTGTTCAATTCTGGGCACCACACCTTGGAGAGGGTGCAGAGGAGATTTACTAGAATGGTACCAGGGATGAGGGACTTCAGTTCTGTGGAGAGACTGGAGAAGCTGGGATTGTTCTCCTTAGAGCAGAGAAGGTTAAGGGGAGATTTGATAGAGGTGTTCAAAATCATGAATGGTTTTCATAGAGTAAATAAGGAGAAACTGTTTCCAATGACAGAAGGGTCGGTAACCAGAGGACACAGATTGAAGGTGATTTACAAAAGAACCAGAGGCGACATGAGGAAACATTCTTTTACACAGCGAGTTGTTGTGATCCTGAATGCACTGCCTGAAAGGGCAGTGGAAGCAGATTCAATCGTCAATTTCAAAAGGGAATTGGATAAATACTTGAAGGGAAAATAATTACAGGGCTATGGGGAAAGAGCAGGGGGAGTGGGACTAATTGGAGAGCTCTACAAAACAGCCAACACAGGCACGATGGGCCGAATGGCCTCCTTCTGTGCTGTATCATTTTTTGTTTCTATGATTCTATGATGGGCACAAGGGCTAAGTTCCAGAGGTGAGAGTGACTGCCCTTGACATCAAGGCAGCATTTGACCGAGTGTGGCATCAAGGAGCCCCAGTAAAACTGAAGTCAATGGAAATCGGGGGGAAATTTCTCCACTGGCTGGAGTCATTCCTAGCGAAGATGTTTGTGGTCTTTGGAGGCCAATCATCTCAGCCCCGGGACATCACTGCAAGAGTTCCTCAGGGCAGTGTCCTAGGTCCAATCATCTCCAGCTGCTTCATCAATGACCAAAAGTGGGAATGTTCGCTGATGACTGCACAGTATCCAGCTTCATTCACAACTCCTCAGATAATGAAGCAATCGGTGCCCGCATGCAGCAAGACCTGGACAATATCTAGGCTTAGGCTGATAAGTGGCAACTAACATTCGCGCCACACAAGTGCCAGGCAATGACTATCTCCAACAAGCGAGAGTCTAACCACCCCCCCTCGACATTCAACGGCATTACCATCATCGAATTCTCCACCATTAACATCTTGGGGGTTACCATTGATCAGAAACTTAACTGGACCAGCCACATAAATACTGTGGCAACAAGAGCAGGTCAGAGGCTGAGTATTCTGCAGCGAATGTCTCACCTCCTGACTCCACAAAGCCTTTCCACCATCCACAAGGCACAAGTTAGGAGCGTGATGGAATACTCTCCACTTGCCTGGATGAGTGCAGCTCCAACAACACTCAAGAAGCTCGTCACCATCCAGGACAAAGCAGCCCACTTGATTGGCATCCCATCCACCACCTTAAACATTCACTCCCTCCACCACCGGCGCACCGTGGCTGCAGTGTGTACCATCTACAAGATGCACTGCAGCAACTCGCCAAGGCGGCTTTGACAGCACCTCCAAAACCCGCGACCTCTTCCACCTAGAAGGACAAGGGCAGCAGGCGCATGGGAACACCATCACCTCCAAGTTCCCCTGCAAGTCACACACCATCCTGACTTGGAAATATATCGCTGATCCTTCATCGTCGCTGGGAAAATCCTGAAACTCCCTCCCTAACAGCACTGTGGGAGCGCCTTCACCACACGGACTGCAGCGGTTCAAGAAGGCGGCTCACCACCACCTTCTTGAGGGCAATTAGGGATGGGCAATAAATCAAATGCAAATTATTGTGGATGCTGGAAATCTGAAATATAAAGAAAAAGTGCTGGAAACACTCAGCAGGTCAGGCAGCATCTGTGGCGAGAGAAACAGAGTTAACGTTTCAGGTCGATGACCCTTCATCAGAACTGGGCAATAAATGCCACCTTGCCAGCGATGCCCACCTCCCGAGAATGAAAATGTCACATTAGCACAGTCAGGGATGCTCTTCTGAGGTGAAAGCAGAGATCATTGTTGGAGAGGACCAGAGAAAGCTTTACTTTACATCCAACCAGTGCCATCCCGAACAGGGAAGTGCTTGACACTGGTGCTGAGTGCCTGATGTGGGAAAGTTTTCCATTTCTCAATGCGAATATCCTTCACACCCCAGCACAAATATTCATTTATTGAGTTTCTGTCAGAGTTGAAATGCAATGATAGCCAGCCCAAGACTATGGGCCTTGATGGTCTGCTGCTGCCTAATAACTCGGCCTTCTGTCTATCGTGATGGGGTAAAATATTGTGAGAACACAGATTCCTCAAGAACTGTGGTCCCATGTAGACTCCGGTTACTCATGAAAGCCTCAGTTTGATGGGGACACTCGATGACATGAATCAGTCATTCATGAAAGAAAGACTTATGAAATAATACTGAGCGGCCTATGGGTGGCGCTGTCCAGGGAGAGTATAAATACTCGGGCCCGGGCCCAGCTTGCGCAGGACATTCTTAACAGGAACTAGTGAAGGACACAACTAGACCTCCATGTTGTAAAACAGTTGATTAAAGCTTTGTTTAACGTTTAGACCAAGTGCCTAGTAGTTTTCTTACGTCACTCGGTCTTTTGAAAATGGCCATAATTACTTACTTACTTAGTTGGTCTTTTTGAAATGCTCTTGATCTTGCTATCTAGAAACACCTTAAAATGGTGGACTGTCCTATCACAGTTAACACAGCAGACGTCCTCAAACTGAGTTGAGCTGCCAGCAACTTTCTGGCAGGGTCATACTTGAAATGTCTTTTGCATTGGGCCCCGCACCTCAGGAAGGATAGATTGGCCTTGGAGGGGGTGCAGCGCAGATTCACCAGAATGATACCAGGGCTTAGAGGGTTAAATTACGAGGACAGGTTGCGTAAACATGGCTGGCATTCAATTGAGTTTAGAAGATTACGGGGCGATCTGATCGAGGTGCTTAAAATGTTAAAAGGATTCGATAGGGTAGATACAGAGAAACAATTTCCTCTGGCGGGGGAATCAAGAACAAGGGAACATAATCTTAAAATTAGAGCCAGGCCGTTCAGGGGTGAAATCAGGAAGCACTTTTTCACACAAAGGATAGTGGAAATCTGGAACTCTCTCCCCAAAAGGCTGTAGATGCTGGAGGACAATTGGAGCTTCCAAGACTGAGATGGATAGGTTGTTGTTTGGTAAGTCTATCAAGGGATATGGAGCTAAGGCAAGGAAATGGAGTTGAGGTAAAGACCAGCCCTGATCTAATTGAATAACGGAGCAGGCTCGTGGGGCTGAATATCTTACTCATGTTTCTATGGTCCTATTTCAATGACCTCAAACATGACTCGTACTTCATTGGGTTTGTGCTGTGGATCGCCATGAAGAATGAATGCTGCAAACTAATATCGCTAATCTTCCTTATATCAGGTGCCACATGCCTTGCACAAAATTCAGGTCTGATCCCAATGTCTGGGCAAGGACTGCACATACATTCCATTTGACAACCACAGGCCCCTCTGCCATTTCTCTCAGTTTAACCCAGACTTCCCCCCTCCGAGGAAACAAGAGGACTCCAATCTTGGTTTAACAAAGGCTTCAAATACTATCTCAAGCCCTTGATGATGGACAGGTCTTTCTGATTGTCCTTAAAAAGCCCTTGAGATGCCACCAGGTTTGCGGTTGCCTTTACAAGCCTTTCATTCATTTATTGGAGTGTTGGTAGTCCTAAAGACCTTCTGTGCTTTATCTCACAGTAGGGAAAGTAATGACAGGTCTATAGTCCTTTGTACACAACCTTTATACCTTCTAATCGCTTTCATATCTGAGTGGAGAATTACCTTGCTCAATGTTAAAGGTCTAAACCACCTACTAAAAGGAAGAAAGTGTTCAGAAGGTTGAATACTTCCTCAGCACTATTCAGGACTCTTGTACTTTGAGTAACCCCGCCTTGTTATTTTCTCTTGATGCCAAGAAGGCTTTTGACTGGGTTGAACGGAACAGTCTTCAAAGAGGGTTGGAAGCAATGGGATTTGGTGCAAGCTTTATCCAGCTGGTGTCCTCTTTTATTCAAATCTCTGACCCTGTGTCCTCACCAACGGAATGATAGCTGCCAGCGTTGCCCAATGGGAAGCATTCTGAAGTTTTGTTGCGTGGCCCACAGTTTCCCAGGGTGGGGGGAAGGAGATGTTCGATAACCTAAATATATTTATTGCTTCAAGGCAACTCAAATGTGATCCTTACTGACTGTATTCTTCAGAAAAAACAAATGAATACCCATAAAGTGACAATGCTTCTAGCCAATACCTACTTCAAATTTCCTTTACACATCCAATGCTGAGGTTCCACCAGCAATTCGGTCTCACTTGATTGCCCTGGGAGAACTGATTACTTGGATAGACATGCATTATAATTTCTACATACCTCGAGCTTAACCCAGATGATCCCCCGTGTAGTATGTTCCAATCTTGGTTTTACAAATGCTTACTCAAGGTCCTCTAAAATAAAACAATTTGTTCATCTGAATCACTCTGAAAAGTACTGCACCTTTAGGGTACTAATCCCTACTGTTACCGCTAGGTTTCCCATTGGCTGCCATTCCTCTTAGAACGGCTTGAATCTTGGGCCCGCTCATGAAATTGGTATTTTTCTTTTGTAATCACAATAAGGGCAGTGATCTCTCTTTTTTACATCAACACTGTATCCATCAACCCAGAGAGCTACAACACAGTGAGACAGGGCTGTGATTCATCACTAACTTTACATATAGGATGTACGGCACAGAAACAAGCCATTCGGCCCAACCAGTCCATGCCGGTGTTTGTGCTCCACTCGAGCCTCCTCCCGTCTTTCCTCATCTAAATCTATCAGCATAACCCTCGATTCCCTTCGCCCTCATATGTTTATCTAGCCGCCCCTTAAATGCATCTATACTATTGGCTTCAACCACTCCCTGTGGTAGCGAGTTCCACATTCTCACCACTCTTTGGGTAAAGAAGTTTCTTCTGAATTCCCTATTGGATTTCTCGGTGACTATCTTATATTGATGGCCTCTAGTTATGCTCTTCCCCACAAGTGGAAACACTCTCTCCCTGTGTCTACTCGATCAAAACCTTTCATAATTTTAAAGACCTCTATTAGGTTCCCCCGCAGCCTTCTCTTTTCAAGAGAAAAGAGCCCCAGCCTGTTCATCCGTTCCTGATAGGTATAACGTCGGGAAAGGTTGGATCCAACGGATCAAATAAGACATTTGTGATCCATTACTGACTGGGATCCAATGAGAGTTGTGATCCATCACTGACTGGGATCCAATGAGAGCTGTGATCCATCACTGACTTGGATCCAATCAGAGTTGTGATCCATCACTGACTGGGATCCAATGAGAGAGGTTTGTGATCCATCACTGACTGGGATCCAATGAGGTTTGTGATCCATCACTGACTGGGATCCAATGAGGTTTGTGATCCATCAGTGACTGGGATCCAATGAGAGTTGTGATCCATCACTGACTCGGATCCAATGAGAGTTGTGATCCATCACTGACTGGCATACAATGAAAGTTGTGATCCATCACTGACTGGGATCCAATGAGTGTTGTGATCCATCACTGACTGGGATCCAATGAGGGTTGTGATCCATCAGTGACTGGGATCCAATGAGAGTTGTGATCCATCACTGACTGGGATCCAATGAGGGTTGTGATCCATCAGTGACTGGGATCCAATCAGAGTTGTGATCTATCACTGACCAGGATCCAATGAGAGTTGTGATCCATTACTGACTGGGATCCAATGAGGGTTGTGATCCATCAGTGACTGGGATCCAATGAGAGTTGTGATCTATCACTGACTGGGATCCAATGAGAGTTGTGATCTATCACTGACTGGGATCCAATGAGAGTTGTGATCCATCACCGACTGGGATCCAATAAGAGTGGTGATCCATCAGTGACTAGGATCCAACGAGAGTTGTGATCCATCACTGACTTGGATCCAAAAAGAGTGGTGATCCATCACTGACTGGGATCCAATGAGAGTTTTGATCCATCACTGACTGGGATACAATGAGAGTAGTGATCCATCACTGACTGAGATCCAATGAGGGCCATGATGCATCACTGACTGGGATCCAATGAGAGTTGTGATCCATCACTGACTGGGATCCAATGAGGGTTGTGATCCATCACTGACTGGGATCCAATGAGGGTTGTGATCCATCACTGACTGGGATCCAATGAGGGTTGTGATCCATCACGGACTGGGATCCAATGAGAGTTGTGATCCATCACTGACTGGGATCCAATGAGGGTTGTGATCCATCAGTGACTGGGATCCAATGAGAGTTGTGATCCATCACTGACTGGGATCCAATGAGAGTTGTGATCTATCACTGACTGGGATCCAATGAGAGTTGTGATCCATCACTGACTGGGATCCAATGAGGGTTGTGATCCATCACCGACTGGGATCCAATAAGAGTGGTGATCCATCACTGACTAGGATCCAATGAGAGTTGTGATCCATCACTGACTTGGATCCAAAAAGAGTGGTGATCCATCACTGACTGGGATCCAATGAGAGTTTTGATCCATCACTGACTGGGATCCAATGAGAGTTTAGATCCATCACTGACTGGCATACAATGAAAGTTGTGATCCATCACTGACTGGGATCCAATGAGTGTTGTGATCCATCAGTGACTGGGATCCAATGAGAGTTGTGATCCATCACTGACTGGGATCCAATGAGAGTTGTGATCTATCACTGACTGGGATCCAATGAGAGTTGTGATCCATCACTGACTGGCATACAATGAAAGTTGTGATCCATCACTGACTGGGATCCAATGAGTGTTGTGATCCATCACTGACTGGGATCCAATGAGGGTTGTGATCCATCAGTGACTGGGATCCAATGAGAGTTGTGATCCATCAGTGACTGGGATCCAATGAGAGTTGTGATCTATCACTGACCAGGATCCAATGGGAGTTGTGATCCATCACTGACTGGGATCCAATGAGGGTTGTGATCCATCAGTGACTGGGATCCAATGAGAGTTGTGATCTATCACTGACTGGGATCCAATGAGAGTTGTGATCTATCACTGACTGGGATCCAATGAGAGTTGTGATCCATCACTGACTGGGATCCAATGAGGGTTGTGATCCATCACCGACTGGGATCCAATAAGAGTGGTGATCCATCAGTGACTAGGATCCAATGAGAGTTGTGATCCATCACTGACTTGGATCCAAAAAGAGTGGTGATCCATCACTGACTGGGATCCAATGAGAGTTTTGATCCATCACTGACTGGGATACAATGAGAGTAGTGATCCATCACTGACTGAGATCCAATGAGGGCCATGATGCATCACTGACTGGGATCCAATGAGAGTTGTGATCCATCACTGACTGGGATCCAATGAGGGTTGTGATCCATCACTGACTGGGATCCAATGAGGGTTGTGATCCATCACTGACTGGGATCCAATGAGGGTTGTGATCCATCACGGACTGGGATCCAATGAGAGTTGTGATCCATCACTGACTGGGATCCAATGAGGGTTGTGATCCATCAGTGACTGGGATCCAATGAGAGTTGTGATCCATCACTGACTGGGATCCAATGAGAGTTGTGATCTATCACTGACTGGGATCCAATGAGAGTTGTGATCCATCACTGACTGGGATCCAATGAGGGTTGTGATCCATCACCGACTGGGGTCCAATAAGAGTGGTGATCCATCACTGACTAGGATCCAATGAGAGTTGTGATCCATCACTGACTTGGATCCAAAAAGAGTGGTGATCCATCACTGACTGGGATCCAATGAGAGTTTTGATCCATCACTGACTGGGATCCAATGAGAGTTTAGATCCATCACTGACTGGGATCCAATGAGAGTACTGATCCATCACTGACTGAGATCCAATGAGGGCCATGATGCATCACTGACTGGGATCCAATGAGAGTTGTGATCCATCACTGACTGGGATCCAATGAGGGTTGTGATCCATCACTGACTGGGATCCAATGAGGGTTGTGATCCATCACTGACTGGGATCCAATGAGGGTTGTGATCCATCACGGACTGGGATCCAATGAGAGTTGTGAGCCATCACTGACTGGGATCCGATGAGGGTTGTGATCCATCACTGACTGGGATCCAATGAGAGTTGTGATCCATCACTGACTGGGATCCAATGAGGGTTGCGATCCATCACTGACTGGGATCCAATGAGAGTTGTGATCCATCACTGACTGGGATCCAATGAGGGTTGTGATCCATCAGTGACTGGGATCCAACGAGAGTTGTGATCCATCACTGATTGGGATCCAATGAGAGTTGCGATGCATCACTGACTGGGATCCAATGAGAGTTGTGATCTATCACTGACTGGGATCCAATGAGAGTTGTGATCCATCACTGACTGGGATCCAATGAGAGTTGTGATCCATCACTGACTGGGATCCAATGAGGGTTGTGATCCATCACTGACTGGGATGCAATGAGAGTTGTGATCCATCACTGAGTGGGATCCAATGAGAGTTTTAATCCATCACTGACTGGGATCCAATGAGAGTTGTGATCCATCACTGACTGGGATCCAATGAGAGTTGTGATCTATCACTGACTGGGATCCCATGAGGGTTGTGATCCATCATTGACTGGGATCCAATGACAGCTGTGATCCATCACTGACTGGGATCCAATGAGAGTTGTGAACCATCACTGACTGGGATCCAATGAGAGTTGAGATCCATCACCGACTGGGATCCAATGAGTTTTGTGATCCAGCACTGATTGGGATCCAATGAGGGTTGTGATCCATCACTGACTGGGATCCAATGAGTGTTGTGATCCATCACTGACTGGGATCCAATGAGGGTTGTGTTCCATCACTGACTGGGATCCAATGAGAGTTGTGATCCATCACTGACTGGGATCCAATGGGGGTTGTGATCCATCACTGACTGGGATTGAATGAGAGTTGTGATCTATCACTGACTGGGATCCAATGAGGGTTGTGACCCATCACTGACTGGGATCCAATGAGAGTTGTGATCCATCACTGACTGGGATCCAATGAGGGTTGTGATCCATCACTGATTGGGATCCAATGAGAGTTGTGACCCATCACTGATTGGGATCCAAGGAGAGTTGTGGTCCATCACTGACTGGGATTCAATGAGGGTTGTGATCCATCTCTGACTGGGATCTAATGAGGGTTGTGATCCATCACTGACTGGGATCCAACGAGAGTTGTGATCCATCACTGACTGGGACCCAATGAGAGTTGAGATCCATCACTGACTGGGGTCCAATGAGAGAGGTTTGTGATCCATCACTGACTGGGATCCAATGAGAGAGGTTTGTGATCCATCACTGACTGGGTTCCAATGAAAGTTGTGATCCATCCTGACTGGGATCCAATGAGAGTTGTGATCCATCACTGACAGGGATACAATGAGGGTTGTGATCCATCACTGACTGGGATCTAATGAGAGTTGTGATCCATCACTGACTGGGAGCCAATGAGAGTTGTGATCCATCACTGACAGGGATCCAACGATTGTTGTGATCCATCAGTGACTGTGATCCAATGAGAGTTGTGATCCATCACTGACTGTGATCCAATGAGGTTTGTGATCAATCACTGATGGGGATCCAATGAGAGTTGTGATCCATCACCGACTGGGATCCACTGAGAGTTGAGATCTATCACTGACTGAGATCCAATGTGAGAGGTTTGTGACCCATCACTGACTGGGATCCAATGGGAGTTGTGATCCATCACTGACTGGGATCCAATGAGAGAGGGTTGTGATCCATCACTGACTGGGATCCAATGAAAGTTGTGATCCATCACTGACTGGGATCCAATGAGGGTTGTGATCCATCACTGACTGGGATCCAATGAGGTTTGAGATCCATCACTGTCTGAGATCCAATGAGAGAGGTTTGTGATCCATCACTGACTGGGATCCAATGAGAGTTGTGATCCATCACTGACTGGGATCCAATGAGAGAGGGTTGTGATCCATCACTGACTGGGATCCAATGAAATTTGTGATCCATCACTGACTGGGATCCAATGAGGGTTGTGATCCATCACTGACTGGGATCCAATGAGGGTTGTGATCCATCACTGACTGGGATCCAATGAGAGTTGTGACCCATCACTGATTGGGATCCAAGGAGAGTTGTGGTCCATCACTGACTGGGATCCAATGAGGGTTGTGATCCATCTCTGACTGGGATCTAATGAGGGTTGTGATCCATCACTGACTGGGATCCAATGAGGGTTGTGATCCATCACTGACTGGGATCCAATGAGGTTTGAGATCCATCACTGTCTGAGATCCAATGAGAGAGGTTTGTGATCCATCACTGACTGGGATCCAATGAGAGTTGTGATCCATCACTGACTGGGATCCAATGAGAGAGGGTTGTGATCCATCACTGACTGGGATCCAATGAGAGTTGTGATCCATCACTGACTGGGATCCAATGAGAGTTGTGATCCATCACTGACTGGGATCCAATGAGGGTTGTGATCCATCACTGACTGGGATCCAATGAGAGTTGTGACCCATCACTGATTGGGATCCAAGGAGAGTTGTGGTCCATCACTGACTGGGATCCAATGAGGGTTGTGATCCATCTCTGACTGGGATCTAATGAGGGTTGTGATCCATCACTGACTGGGATCCAACGAGAGTTGTGATCCATCACTGACTGGGATCCAATGAGAGTTGAGATCCATCACTGACTGGGATCCAATGAGAGAGGTTTGTGATCCATCACTGACTGGGATCCAATGAGAGAGGTTTGTGATCCATCACTGACTGGGATCCAATGAGAGTTGTGATCCATCACTGACTGGGATCCAATGGGAGTTGTGATCCATCACTGACTGGGATCTAATGAGGGTTGTGATCCATCACTGACTGGGATCCAATGAGGGTTGTGATCCATCACTGACTGGGATGCAATGAGGTTTGAGATCCATCACTGCCTGGGATCCAATGAGAGAGGTTTCTGATCCATCACTGACTGGGATCCAATGAGAGTTGTGATCCATCACTGACTGGGATCCAATGAGAGAGGGTTGTGATCCATCACTGACTGGGATCCAATGAGAGTTGTGATCCATCACTGACTGGGATCCAATGAGGGTGGTGATCCATCACTGACTGGGATCGAATGAGAGTTGTGATCCATCACTGACTGGGATCCAATGAGGATTGTGATCCATGACTGACTGGGATCCAATGAGAGTTGTGATCCATCACTGACTGATATCCAATGAGGGTTGTGATCCATCACTGACTGGGATCCATTGAGAGTTGAGATCCATCACTGACTGGGATCTAATGAGTGTTGTGATGCATCACTGACTGGGATCCAATGAGGGTTGTGATCCATCACTGACTTGGATCCAATGAGGGTGGTGATCCATCACTGACTGGGATCGAATGAGAGTTGTGATCCATCACTGACTGGGATCCAATGAGGATTGTGATCCATCACTGACTGATATCCAATGAGGGTTGTGATCCATCACTGACTGGGATCCACTGAGAGTTGAGATCCATCACTGACTGGGACCCAATGTGAGAGGTTTGTGATCCATCACTGACTGGGATCCAATGAGGGTTGTGATCCCTCACTGACTGGGATCCAATGAGAGAGAGTTGTGATCCATCACTGACTGGGATCCAATGAAAGTTGTGATCCATCACTGACTGGGATCCAATCAGGGTTGTGATCCATCACTGACTGGGATCCAATGAGGTTTGACGTCCATCACTGTCTGGGATCCAATGAGAAAGGTTTGTGATCCATCACTGACAGGGATCCAATGAGAGTTGTGATCCATCACTGACTGGGATCCAATGAGAAAGGGTTGTGATCCATCACTGACTGGGATCCAATGAAAGTTGTGATCCATCACTGACTGGGATCCAATGAGGGTTGTGATCCATCACTGACTGGGATCCATTGAGAGTTGTGATCTGTCACTGACTGGGATCCAATGAGAGTTGTTCCCATCACTGACTGGGATCCAATGAGTGTTGTGATCCATCACTGACTGGGATCCAATGAGGGTTGTGATCCCTCACTGAATGGGATCCAATGAGAGTTGTGACCCATCACTGACTGGGATCCAAGGAGAGTTGTGATCCATCACTGACTGGGATCCAATGAGGGTTGTGATCCATCACTGACTGGGATCTAATGAGGGCTGTGATCCATCACTGACTGGGATCCAACGAGAGTTGTGATCCATCACTGACTGGGATCCAATGAGAGTTGAGATCCATCACTGACTGGGATCCAGTGAGAGAGGTCTGTGATCCATCACTGACTGGGGTCCAATGAGAGAGCTTTGTGATCCATCACTGACTGGGATTCAATGGGAGTTGTGATCCATCACTGACTGGGTTCTAATGAGGGTTGTGATCCGCCACTGACTGGGATCCAATGAGGGTTTTGATCCATCACTGACTTGGATCCAATGAGGTTTGAGATCCATCACTGCCTGGGATCCAATGAGAGAGGTTTCTGATCCATCACTGACTGGGATCCAATGAGAGTTGTGATCCATCACTGACTGGGATCCAATGAGAGAGGGTTGTGATCCATCACTGACTGGGATCCAATGAGAGTTGTGATCCATCACTGACTGATATCCAAATAGGTTGTGATCCATCACTGACTGGGCTCCAATGAGAGTTGAGATCCATCACTGACTGTGATCTAATGAGTGTTGTGATCCATCACTGACTGGGATCCAATGAGGGTTGAGATCCACCACTTTCTGGGATCCAATGAGAGAGGTTTGTGATCCATCACTGACTGGGATCCAATGAGAGGTGTGATCCATCACTGACTCGGATCCAATGAGGGTTGTGATCCATCACTGACTGGGATCCAACGAGAGTTGTGATCCATCACTGACTGGGATCCAATGAGAGTTGAGATCCATCACTGACTGGGATCCAATGAGAGAGGTTTGTGATCCATCACTGACTGGGATCCAATGAGAGAGGTTTGTGATCCAACACTGACTGGGATCCAATGAGAGTTGTGATCCATCACTGACTGGGATCCAATGGGAGTTGTGATCCATCACTGACTGGGATCTAATGAGGGTTGTGATCCGTCACTGACTGGGATCCAATGAGGGTTGTGATCCATCACTGACTGGGATGCAATGAGGTTTGAGATCCATCACTGCCTGGGATCCAATGAGAGAGGTTTCTGATCCATCACTGACTGGGATCCAATGAGAGTTGTGATCCATCACTGACTGGGATCCAATGAGAGAGGGTTGTGATCCATCACTGACTGGGATCCAATGAGAGTTGTGATCCATCACTGACTGGGATCCAATGAGGGTGGTGATCCATCACTGACTGGGATCGAATGAGAGTTGTGATCCATCACTGACTGGGATCCAATGAGGATTGTGATCCATGACTGACTGGGATCCAATGAGAGTTGTGATCCATCACTGACTGATATCCAATGAGGGTTGTGATCCATCACTGACTGGGATCCATTGAGAGTTGAGATCCATCACTGACTGGGATCTAATGAGTGTTGTGATCCATCACTGACTGGGATCCAATGAGGGTTGTGATCCATCACTGACTTGGATCCAATGAGGGTGGTGATCCATCACTGACTGGGATCGAATGAGAGCTGTGATCCATCACTGACTGGGATCCAATGAGGATTGTGATCCATCACTGACTGATATCCAATGAGGGTTGTGATCCATCACTGACTGGGATCCACTGAGAGTTGAGATCCATCACTGACTGGGACCCAATGTGAGAGGTTTGTGATCCATCACTGACTGGGATCCAATGAGGGTTGTGATCCCTCACTGACTGGGATCCAATGAGAGAGAGTTGTGATCCATCACTGACTGGGATCCAATGAAAGTTGTGATCCATCACTGACTGGGATCCAATCAGGGTTGTGATCCATCACTGACTGGGATCCAATGAGGTTTGACGTCCATCACTGTCTGGGATCCAATGAGAAAGGTTTGTGATCCATCACTGACTGGGATCCAATGAGAGTTGTGATCCATCACTGACTGGGATCCAATGAGAAAGGGTTGTGATCCATCACTGACTGGGATCCAATGAAAGTTGTGATCCATCACTGACTGGGATCCAATGAGGGTTGTGATCCATCACTGACTGGGATCCATTGAGAGTTGTGATCCATCACTGACTGGGATCCAATGAGGTTTGTGATCCATCACTGACTGGGATCCAATGAGGTTTGTGATCCATCAGTGACTGGGATCCAATGAGAGTTGTGATCCATCACTGACTCGGATCCAATGAGAGTTGTGATCCATCACTGACTGGCATACAATGAAAGTTGTGATCCATCACTGACTGGGATCCAATGAGTGTTGTGATCCATCACTGACTGGGATCCAATGAGGGTTGTGATCCATCAGTGACTGGGATCCAATGAGAGTTGTGATCCATCACTGACTGGGATCCAATGAGGGTTGTGATCCATCAGTGACTGGGATCCAATCAGAGTTGTGATCTATCACTGACCAGGATCCAATGAGAGTTGTGATCCATTACTGACTGGGATCCAATGAGGGTTGTGATCCATCAGTGACTGGGATCCAATGAGAGTTGTGATCTATCACTGACTGGGATCCAATGAGAGTTGTGATCTATCACTGACTGGGATCCAATGAGAGTTGTGATCCATCACCGACTGGGATCCAATAAGAGTGGTGATCCATCAGTGACTAGGATCCAACGAGAGTTGTGATCCATCACTGACTTGGATCCAAAAAGAGTGGTGATCCATCACTGACTGGGATCCAATGAGAGTTTTGATCCATCACTGACTGGGATACAATGAGAGTAGTGATCCATCACTGACTGAGATCCAATGAGGGCCATGATGCATCACTGACTGGGATCCAATGAGAGTTGTGATCCATCACTGACTGGGATCCAATGAGGGTTGTGATCCATCACTGACTGGGATCCAATGAGGGTTGTGATCCATCACTGACTGGGATCCAATGAGGGTTGTGATCCATCACGGACTGGGATCCAATGAGAGTTGTGATCCATCACTGACTGGGATCCAATGAGGGTTGTGATCCATCAGTGACTGGGATCCAATGAGAGTTGTGATCCATCACTGACTGGGATCCAATGAGAGTTGTGATCTATCACTGACTGGGATCCAATGAGAGTTGTGATCCATCACTGACTGGGATCCAATGAGGGTTGTGATCCATCACCGACTGGGATACAATAAGAGTGGTGATCCATCACTGACTAGGATCCAATGAGAGTTGTGATCCATCACTGACTTGGATCCAAAAAGAGTGGTGATCCATCACTGACTGGGATCCAATGAGAGTTTTGATCCATCACTGACTGGGATCCAATGAGAGTTTAGATCCATCACTGACTGGCATACAATGAAAGTTGTGATCCATCACTGACTGGGATCCAATGAGTGTTGTGATCCATCAGTGACTGGGATCCAATGAGAGTTGTGATCCATCACTGACTGGGATCCAATGAGAGTTGTGATCTATCACTGACTGGGATCCAATGAGAGTTGTGATCCATCACTGACTGGCATACAATGAAAGTTGTGATCCATCACTGACTGGGATCCAATGAGGGTTGTGATCCATCACTGACTGGGATACAATGAGGGTTGTGATCCATCACTGACTGGGATCCAATGAGAGTTGTGACCCATCACTGATTGGGATCCAAGGAGAGTTGTGGTCCATCACTGACTGGGATCCAATGAGGGTTGTGATCCATCTCTGACTGGGATCTAATGAGGGTTGTGATCCATCACTGACTGGGATCCAATGAGGGTTGTGATCCATCACTGACTGGGATCCAATGAGGTTTGAGATCCATCACTGTCTGAGATCCAATGAGAGAGGTTTGTGATCCATCACTGACTGGGATCCAATGAGAGTTGTGATCCATCACTGACTGGGATCCAATGAGAGAGGGTTGTGATCCATCACTGACTGGGATCCAATGAGAGTTGTGATCCATCACTGACTGGGATCCAATGAGAGTTGTGATCCATCACTGACTGGGATCCAATGAGGGTTGTGATCCATCACTGACTGGGATCCAATGAGAGTTGTGACCCATCACTGATTGGGATCCAAGGAGAGTTGTGGTCCATCACTGACTGGGATCCAATGAGGGTTGTGATCCATCTCTGACTGGGATCTAATGAGGGTTGTGATCCATCACTGACTGGGATCCAACGAGAGTTGTGATCCATCACTGACTGGGATCCAATGAGAGTTGAGATCCATCACTGACTGGGATCCAATGAGAGAGGTTTGTGATCCATCACTGACTGGGATCCAATGAGAGAGGTTTGTGATCCATCACTGACTGGGATCCAATGAGAGTTGTGATCCATCACTGACTGGGATCCAATGGGAGTTGTGATCCATCACTGACTGGGATCTAATGAGGGTTGTGATCCGTCACTGACTGGGATCCAATGAGGGTTGTGATCCATCACTGACTGGGATGCAATGAGGTTTGAGATCCATCACTGCCTGGGATCCAATGAGAGAGGTTTCTGATCCATCACTGACTGGGATCCAATGAGAGTTGTGATCCATCACTGACTGGGATCCAATGAGAGAGGGTTGTGATCCATCACTGACTGGGATCCAATGAGAGTTGTGATCCATCACTGACTGGGATCCAATGAGGGTGGTGATCCATCACTGACTGGGATCGAATGAGAGTTGTGATCCATCACTGACTGGGATCCAATGAGGATTGTGATCCATGACTGACTGGGATCCAATGAGAGTTGTGATCCATCACTGACTGATATCCAATGAGGGTTGTGATCCATCACTGACTGGGATCCATTGAGAGTTGAGATCCATCACTGACTGGGATCTAATGAGTGTTGTGATGCATCACTGACTGGGATCCAATGAGGGTTGTGATCCATCACTGACTTGGATCCAATGAGGGTGGTGATCCATCACTGACTGGGATCGAATGAGAGTTGTGATCCATCACTGACTGGGATCCAATGAGGATTGTGATCCATCACTGACTGATATCCAATGAGGGTTGTGATCCATCACTGACTGGGATCCACTGAGAGTTGAGATCCATCACTGACTGGGACCCAATGTGAGAGGTTTGTGATCCATCACTGACTGGGATCCAATGAGGGTTGTGATCCCTCACTGACTGGGATCCAATGAGAGAGAGTTGTGATCCATCACTGACTGGGATCCAATGAAAGTTGTGATCCATCACTGACTGGGATCCAATCAGGGTTGTGATCCATCACTGACTGGGATCCAATGAGGTTTGACGTCCATCACTGTCTGGGATCCAATGAGAAAGGTTTGTGATCCATCACTGACTGGGATCCAATGAGAGTTGTGATCCATCACTGACTGGGATCCAATGAGAAAGGGTTGTGATCCATCACTGACTGGGATCCAATGAAAGTTGTGATCCATCACTGACTGGGATCCAATGAGGGTTGTGATCCATCACTGACTGGGATCCATTGAGAGTTGTGATCTGTCACTGACTGGGATCCAATGAGAGTTGTTCCCATCACTGACTGGGATCCAATGAGTGTTGTGATCCATCACTGACTGGGATCCAATGAGGGTTGTGATCCCTCACTGAATGGGATCCCATGAGAGTTGTGACCCATCACTGACTGGGATCCAAGGAGAGTTGTGATCCATCACTGACTGGGATCCAATGAGGGTTGTGATCCATCACTGACTGGGATCTAATGAGGGCTGTGATCCATCACTGACTGGGATCCAACGAGAGTTGTGATCCATCACTGACTGGGATCCAATGAGAGTTGAGATCCATCACTGACTGGGATCCAGTGAGAGAGGTCTGTGATCCATCACTGACTGGGGTCCAATGAGAGAGCTTTGTGATCCATCACTGACTGGGATTCAATGGGAGTTGTGATCCATCACTGACTGGGTTCTAATGAGGGTTGTGATCCGCCACTGACTGGGATCCAATGAGGGTTTTGATCCATCACTGACTTGGATCCAATGAGGTTTGAGATCCATCACTGCCTGGGATCCAATGAGAGAGGTTTCTGATCCATCACTGACTGGGATCCAATGAGAGTTGTGATCCATCACTGACTGGGATCCAATGAGAGAGGGTTGTGATCCATCACTGACTGGGATCCAATGAGAGTTGTGATCCATCACTGACTGATATCCAAATAGGTTGTGATCCATCACTGACTGGGCTCCAATGAGAGTTGAGATCCATCACTGACTGTGATCTAATGAGTGTTGTGATCCATCACTGACTGGGATCCAATGAGGGTTGAGATCCACCACTTTCTGGGATCCAATGAGAGAGGTTTGTGATCCATCACTGACTGGGATCCAATGAGAGGTGTGATCCATCACTGACTCGGATCCAATGAGGGTTGTGATCCATCACTGACTGGGATCCAACGAGAGTTGTGATCCATCACTGACTGGGATCCAATGAGAGTTGAGATCCATCACTGACTGGGATCCAATGAGAGAGGTTTGTGATCCATCACTGACTGGGATCCAATGAGAGAGGTTTGTGATCCATCACTGACTGGGATCCAATGAGAGTTGTGATCCATCACTGACTGGGATCCAATGGGAGTTGTGATCCATCACTGACTGGGATCTAATGAGGGTTGTGATCCGTCACTGACTGGGATCCAATGAGGGTTGTGATCCATCACTGACTGGGATGCAATGAGGTTTGAGATCCATCACTGCCTGGGATCCAATGAGAGAGGTTTCTGATCCATCACTGACTGGGATCCAATGAGAGTTGTGATCCATCACTGACTGGGATCCAATGAGAGAGGGTTGTGATCCATCACTGACTGGGATCCAATGAGAGTTGTGATCCATCACTGACTGGGATCCAATGAGGGTGGTGATCCATCACTGACTGGGATCGAATGAGAGTTGTGATCCATCACTGACTGGGATCCAATGAGGATTGTGATCCATGACTGACTGGGATCCAATGAGAGTTGTGATCCATCACTGACTGATATCCAATGAGGGTTGTGATCCATCACTGACTGGGATCCATTGAGAGTTGAGATCCATCACTGACTGGGATCTAATGAGTGTTGTGATCCATCACTGACTGGGATCCAATGAGGGTTGTGATCCATCACTGACTTGGATCCAATGAGGGTGGTGATCCATCACTGACTGGGATCGAATGAGAGCTGTGATCCATCACTGACTGGGATCCAATGAGGATTGTGATCCATCACTGACTGATATCCAATGAGGGTTGTGATCCATCACTGACTGGGATCCACTGAGAGTTGAGATCCATCACTGACTGGGACCCAATGTGAGAGGTTTGTGATCCATCACTGACTGGGATCCAATGAGGGTTGTGATCCCTCACTGACTGGGATCCAATGAGAGAGAGTTGTGATCCATCACTGACTGGGATCGAATGAAAGTTTTGATCCATCACTGACTGGGATCCAATCAGGGTTGTGATCCATCACTGACTGGGATCCAATGAGGTTTGACGTCCATCACTGTCTGGGATCCAATGAGAAAGGTTTGTGATCCATCACTGACTGGGATCCAATGAGAGTTGTGATCCATCACTGACTGGGATCCAATGAGAAAGGGTTGTGATCCATCACTGACTGGGATCCAATGAAAGTTGTGATCCATCACTGACTGGGATCCAATGAGGGTTGTGATCCATCACTGACTGGGATCCATTGAGAGTTGTGATCCATCACTGACTGGGATCCAATGAGGTTTGTGATCCATCACTGACTGGGATCCAATGAGGTTTGTGATCCATCAGTGACTGGGATCCAATGAGAGTTGTGATCCATCACTGACTCGGATCCAATGAGAGTTGTGATCCATCACTGACTGGCATACAATGAAAGTTGTGATCCATCACTGACTGGGATCCAATGAGTGTTGTGATCCATCACTGACTGGGATCCAATGAGGGTTGTGATCCATCAGTGACTGGGATCCAATGAGAGTTGTGATCTATCACTGACTGGGATCCAATGAGAGTTGTGATCTATCACTGACTGGGATCCAATGAGAGTTGTGATCCATCACCGACTGGGATCCAATAAGAGTGGTGATCCATCAGTGACTAGGATCCAACGAGAGTTGTGATCCATCACTGACTTGGATCCAAAAAGAGTGGTGATCCATCACTGACTGGGATCCAATGAGAGTTTTGATCCATCACTGACTGGGATACAATGAGAGTAGTGATCCATCACTGACTGAGATCCAATGAGGGCCATGATGCATCACTGACTGGGATCCAATGAGAGTTGTGATCCATCACTGACTGGGATCCAATGAGGGTTGTGATCCATCACTGACTGGGATCCAATGAGGGTTGTGATCCATCACTGACTGGGATCCAATGAGGGTTGTGATCCATCACGGACTGGGATCCAATGAGAGTTGTGATCCATCACTGACTGGGATCCAATGAGGGTTGTGATCCATCAGTGACTGGGATCCAATGAGAGTTGTGATCCATCACTGACTGGGATCCAATGAGAGTTGTGATCTATCACTGACTGGGATCCAATGAGAGTTGTGTTCCATCACTGACTGGGATCCAATGAGGGTTGTGATCCATCACCGACTGGGATCCAATAAGAGTGGTGATCCATCACTGACTAGGATCCAATGAGAGTTGTGATCCATCACTGACTTGGATCCAAAAAGAGTGGTGATCCATCACTGACTGGGATCCAATGAGAGTTTTGATCCATCACTGACTGGGATCCAATGAGAGTTTAGATCCATCACTGACTGGCATACAATGAAAGTTGTGATCCATCACTGACTGGGATCCAATGAGTGTTGTGATCCATCAGTGACTGGGATCCAATGAGAGTTGTGATCCATCACTGACTGGGATCCAATGAGAGTTGTGATCTATCACTGACTGGGATCCAATGAGAGTTGTGATCCATCACTGACTGGCATACAATGAAAGTTGTGATCCATCACTGACTGGGATCCAATGAGTGTTGTGATCCATCACTGACTGGGATCCAATGAGGGTTGTGATCCATCAGTGACTGGGATCCAATGAGAGTTGTGATCCATCACTGACTGGGATCCAATGAGGGTTGTGATCCATCACTGACTGGGATCCAATGAGAGTTGTGACCCATCACTGATTGGGATCCAAGGAGAGTTGTGGTCCATCACTGACTGGGATCCAATGAGGGTTGTGATCCATCTCTGACTGGGATCTAATGAGGGTTGTGATCCATCACTGACTGGGATCCAACGAGAGTTGTGATCCATCACTGACTGGAATCCAATGAGAGTTGAGATCCATCACTGACTGGGATCCAATGAGAGAGGTTTGTGATCCATCACTGACTGGGATCCAATGAGAGAGGTTTGTGATCCATCACTGACTGGGATCCAATGAGAGTTGTGATCCATCACTGACTGGGATCCAATGGGAGTTGTGATCCATCACTGACTGGGATCTAATGAGGGTTGTGATCCGTCACTGACTGGGATCCAATGAGGGTTGTGATCCATCACTGACTGGGATGCAATGAGGTTTGAGATCCATCACTGCCTGGGATCCAATGAGAGAGGTTTCTGATCCATCACTGACTGGGATCCAATGAGAGTTGTGATCCATCACTGACTGGGATCCAATGAGAGAGGGTTGTGATCCATCACTGACTGGGATCCAATGAGGATTGTGATCCATGACTGACTGGGATCCAATGAGAGTTGTGATCCATCACTGACTGATATCCAATGAGGGTTGTGATCCATCACTGACTGGGATCCATTGAGAGTTGAGATCCATCACTGACTGGGATCTAATGAGTGTTGTGATGCATCACTGACTGGGATCCAATGAGGGTTGTGATCCATCACTGACTTGGATCCAATGAGGGTGGTGATCCATCACTGACTGGGATCGAATGAGAGTTGTGATCCATCACTGACTGGGATCCAATGAGGATTGTGATCCATCACTGACTGATATCCAATGAGGGTTGTGATCCATCACTGACTGGGATCCACTGAGAGTTGAGATCCATCACTGACTGGGACCCAATGTGAGAGGTTTGTGATCCATCACTGACTGGGATCCAATGAGGGTTGTGATCCCTCACTGACTGGGATCCAATGAGAGAGAGTTGTGATCCATCACTGACTGGGATCCAATGAAAGTTGTGATCCATCACTGACTGGGATCCAATCAGGGTTGTGATCCATCACTGACTGGGATCCAATGAGGTTTGACGTCCATCACTGTCTGGGATCCAATGAGAAAGGTTTGTGATCCATCACTGACTGGGATCCAATGAGAGTTGTGATCCATCACTGACTGGGATCCAATGAGAAAGGGTTGTGATCCATCACTGACTGGGATCCAATGAAAGTTGTGATCCATCACTGACTGGGATCCAATGAAAGTTGTGATCCATCACTGACTGGGATCCAATGAGGGTTGTGATCCATCACTGACTGGGATCCATTGAGAGTTGTGATCTGTCACTGACTGGGATCCAATGAGAGTTGTTCCCATCACTGACTGGGATCCAATGAGTGTTGTGATCCATCACTGACTGGGATCCAATGAGGGTTGTGATCCCTCACTGAATGGGATCCAGTGAGAGTTGTGACCCATCACTGACTGGGATCCAAGGAGAGTTGTGATCCATCACTGACTGGGATCCAATGAGGGTTGTGATCCATCACTGACTGGGATCTAATGAGGGCTGTGATCCATCACTGACTGGGATCCAACGAGAGTTGTGATCCATCACTGACTGGGATCCAATGAGAGTTGAGATCCATCACTGACTGGGATCCAGTGAGAGAGGTCTGTGATCCATCACTGACTGGGGTCCAATGAGAGAGCTTTGTGATCCATCACTGACTGGGATTCAATGGGAGTTGTGATCCATCACTGACTGGGTTCTAATGAGGGTTGTGATCCGCCACTGACTGGGATCCAATGAGGGTTTTGATCCATCACTGACTTGGATCCAATGAGGTTTGAGATCCATCACTGCCTGGGATCCAATGAGAGAGGTTTCTGATCCATCACTGACTGGGATCCAATGAGAGTTGTGATCCATCACTGACTGGGATCCAATGAGAGAGGGTTGTGATCCATCACTGACTGGGATCCAATGAGAGTTGTGATCCATCACTGACTGATATCCAAATAGGTTGTGATCCATCACTGACTGGGCTCCAATGAGAGTTGAGATCCATCACTGACTGTGATCTAATGAGTGTTGTGATCCATCACTGACTGGGATCCAATGAGGGTTGAGATCCACCACTTTCTGGGATCCAATGAGAGAGGTTTGTGATCCATCACTGACTGGGATCCAATGAGAGGTGTGATCCATCACTGACTCGGATCCAATGAGGGTTGTGATCCATCACTGACTGGGATCCAACGAGAGTTGTGATCCATCACTGACTGGGATCCAATGAGAGTTGAGATCCATCACTGACTGGGATCCAATGAGAGAGGTTTGTGATCCATCACTGACTGGGATCCAATGAGAGAGGTTTGTGATCCATCACTGACTGGGATCCAATGAGAGTTGTGATCCATCACTGACTGGGATCCAATGGGAGTTGTGATCCATCACTGACTGGGATCTAATGAGGGTTGTGATCCGTCACTGACTGGGATCCAATGAGGGTTGTGATCCATCACTGACTGGGATGCAATGAGGTTTGAGATCCATCACTGCCTGGGATCCAATGAGAGAGGTTTCTGATCCATCACTGACTGGGATCCAATGAGAGTTGTGATCCATCACTGACTGGGATCCAATGAGAGAGGGTTGTGATCCATCACTGACTGGGATCCAATGAGAGTTGTGATCCATCACTGACTGGGATCCAATGAGGGTGGTGATCCATCACTGACTGGGATCGAATGAGAGTTGTGATCCATCACTGACTGGGATCCAATGAGGATTGTGATCCATGACTGACTGGGATCCAATGAGAGTTGTGATCCATCACTGACTGATATCCAATGAGGGTTGTGATCCATCACTGACTGGGATCCATTGAGAGTTGAGATCCATCACTGACTGGGATCTAATGAGTGTTGTGATCCATCACTGACAGGGATCCAATGAGGGTTGTGATCCATCACTGACTTGGATCCAATGAGGGTGGTGATCCATCACTGACTGGGATCGAATGAGAGCTGTGATCCATCACTGACTGGGATCCAATGAGGATTGTGATCCATCACTGACTGATATCCAATGAGGGTTGTGATCCATCACTGACTGGGATCCACTGAGAGTTGAGATCCATCACTGACTGGGACCCAATGTGAGAGGTTTGTGATCCATCACTGACTGGGATCCAATGAGGGTTGTGATCCCTCACTGACTGGGATCCAATGAGAGAGAGTTGTGATCCATCACTGACTGGGATCCAATGAAAGTTGTGATCCATCACTGACTGGGATCCAATCAGGGTTGTGATCCATCACTGACTGGGATCCAATGAGGTTTGACGTCCATCACTGTCTGGGATCCAATGAGAAAGGTTTGTGATCCATCACTGACTGGGATCCAATGAGAGTTGTGATCCATCACTGACTGGGATCCAATGAGAAAGGGTTGTGATCCATCACTGACTGGGATCCAATGAAAGTTGTGATCCATCACTGACTGGGATCCAATGAGGGTTGTGATCCATCACTGACTGGGATCCATTGAGAGTTGTGATCCATAACTGACTGGGATCCAATGAGGTTTGTGATCCATCACTGACTGGGATCCAATGAGGTTTGTGATCCATCAGTGACTGGGATCCAATGAGAGTTGTGATCCATCACTGACTCGGATCCAATGAGAGTTGTGATCCATCACTGACTGGCATACAATGAAAGTTGTGATCCATCACTGACTGGGATCCAATGAGTGTTGTGATCCATCACTGACTGGGATCCAATGAGGGTTGTGATCCATCAGTGACTGGGATCCAATGAGAGTTGTGATCCATCACTGACTGGGATCCAATGAGGGTTGTGATCCATCAGTGACTGGGATCCAATCAGAGTTGTGATCTATCACTGACCAGGATCCAATGAGAGTTGTGATCCATTACTGACTGGGATCCAATGAGGGTTGTGATCCATCAGTGACTGGGATCCAATGAGAGTTGTGATCTATCACTGACTGGGATCCAATGAGAGTTGTGATCTATCACTGACTGGGATCCAATGAGAGTTGTGATCCATCACCGACTGGGATCCAATAAGAGTGGTGATCCATCAGTGACTAGGATCCAACGAGAGTTGTGATCCATCACTGACTTGGATCCAAAAAGAGTGGTGATCCATCACTGACTGGGATCCAATGAGAGTTTTGATCCATCACTGACTGGGATACAATGAGAGTAGTGATCCATCACTGACTGAGATCCAATGAGGGCCATGATGCATCACTGACTGGGATCCAATGAGAGTTGTGATCCATCACTGACTGGGATCCAATGAGGGTTGTGATCCATCACTGACTGGGATCCAATGAGGGTTGTGATCCATCACTGACTGGGATCCAATGAGGGTTGTGATCCATCACGGACTGGGATCCAATGAGAGTTGTGATCCATCACTGACTGGGATCCAATGAGGGTTGTGATCCATCAGTGACTGGGATCCAATGAGAGTTGTGATCCATCACTGACTGGGATCCAATGAGAGTTGTGATCTATCACTGACTGGGATCCAATGAGAGTTGTGATCCATCACTGACTGGGATCCAATGAGGGTTGTGATCCATCACCGACTGGGATCCAATAAGAGTGGTGATCCATCACTGACTAGGATCCAATGAGAGTTGTGATCCATCACTGACTTGGATCCAAAAAGAGTGGTGATCCATCACTGACTGGGATCCAATGAGAGTTTTGATCCATCACTGACTGGGATCCAATGAGAGTTTAGATCCATCACTGACTGGCATACAATGAAAGTTGTGATCCATCACTGACTGGGATCCAATGAGTGTTGTGATCCATCAGTGACTGGGATCCAATGAGAGTTGTGATCCATCACTGACTGGGATCCAATGAGAGTTGTGATCTATCACTGACTGGGATCCAATGAGAGTTGTGATCCATCACTGACTGGCATACAATGAAAGTTGTGATCCATCACTGACTGGGATCCAATGAGTGTTGTGATCCATCACTGACTGGGATCCAATGAGGGTTGTGATCCATCAGTGACTGGGATCCAATGAGAGTTGTGATCCATCACTGACTGGGATCCAATGAGGGTTGTGATCCATCAGTGACTGGGATCCAATGAGAGTTGTGATCTATCACTGACCAGGATCCAATGGGAGTTGTGATCCATCACTGACTGGGATCCAATGAGGGTTGTGATCCATCAGTGACTGGGATCCAATGAGAGTTGTGATCTATCACTGACTGGGATCCAATGAGAGTTGTGATCTATCACTGACTGGGATCCAATGAGAGTTGTGATCCATCACTGACTGGGATCCAATGAGGGTTGTGATCCATCACCGACTGGGATCCAATAAGAGTGGTGATCCATCAGTGACTAGGATCCAATGAGAGTTGTGATCCATCACTGACTTGGATCCAAAAAGAGTGGTGATCCATCACTGACTGGGATCCAATGAGAGTTTTGATCCATCACTGACTGGGATACAATGAGAGTAGTGATCCATCACTGACTGAGATCCAATGAGGGCCATGATGCATCACTGACTGGGATCCAATGAGAGTTGTGATCCATCACTGACTGGGATCCAATGAGGGTTGTGATCCATCACTGACTGGGATCCAATGAGGGTTGTGATCCATCACTGACTGGGATCCAATGAGGGTTGTGATCCATCACGGACTGGGATCCAATGAGAGTTGTGATCCATCACTGACTGGGATCCAATGAGGGTTGTGATCCATCAGTGACTGGGATCCAATGAGAGTTGTGATCCATCACTGACTGGGATCCAATGAGAGTTGTGATCTATCACTGACTGGGATCCAATGAGAGTTGTGATCCATCACTGACTGGGATCCAATGAGGGTTGTGATCCATCACCGACTGGGGTCCAATAAGAGTGGTGATCCATCACTGACTAGGATCCAATGAGAGTTGTGATCCATCACTGACTTGGATCCAAAAAGAGTGGTGATCCATCACTGACTGGGATCCAATGAGAGTTTTGATCCATCACTGACTGGTATCCAATGAGAGTTTAGATCCATCACTGATTGGGATCCAATGAGAGTACTGATCCATCACTGACTGAGATCCAATGAGGGCCATGATGCATCACTGACTGGGATCCAATGAGAGTTGTGATCCATCACTGACTGGGATCCAATGAGGGTTGTGATCCATCACTGACTGGGATCCAATGAGGGTTGTGATCCATCACTGACTGGGATCCAATGAGGGTTGTGATCCATCACGGACTGGGATCCAATGAGAGTTGTGAGCCATCACTGACTGGGATCCGATGAGGGTTGTGATCCATTACTGACTGGGATCCAATGAGAGTTGTGATCCATCACTGACTGGGATCCAATGAGGGTTGCGATCCATCACTGACTGGGATCCAATGAGAGTTGTGATCCATCACTGACTGGGATCCAATGAGGGTTGTGATCCATCAGTGACTGGGATCCAACGAGAGTTGTGATCCATCACTGATTGGGATCCAATGAGAGTTGCGATGCATCACTGACTGGGATCCAATGAGAGTTGTGATCTATCACTGACTGGGATCCAATGAGAGTTGTGATCCATCACTGACTGGGATCCAATGAGAGTTGTGATCCATCACTGACTGGGATCCAATGAGGGTTGTGATCCATCACTGACTGGGATGCAATGAGAGTTGTGATCCATCACTGAGTGGGATCCAATGAGAGTTTTAATCCATCACTGACTGGGATCCAATGAGAGTTGTGATCCATCACTGACTGGGATCCAATGAGAGTTGTGATCTATCACTGACTGGGATCCCATGAGGGTTGTGATCCATCATTGACTGGGATCCAATGACAGCTGTGATCCATCACTGACTGGGATCCAATGAGAGTTGTGAACCATCACTGACTGGGATCCAATGAGAGTTGAGATCCATCACCGACTGGGATCCAATGAGTTTTGTGATCCAGCACTGATTGGGATCCAATGAGGGTTGTGATCCATCACTGACTGGGATCCAATGAGTGTTGTGATCCATCACTGACTGGGATCCAATGAGGGTTGTGTTCCATCACTGACTGGGATCCAATGAGAGTTGTGATCCATCACTGACTGGGATCCAATGGGGGTTGTGATCCATCACTGACTGGGATTGAATGAGAGTTGTGATCTATCACTGACTGGGATCCAATGAGGGTTGTGACCCATCACTGACTGGGATCCAATGAGAGTTGTGATCCATCACTGACTGGGATCCAATGAGGGTTGTGATCCATCACTGATTGGGATCCAATGAGAGTTGTGACCCATCACTGATTGGGATCCAAGGAGAGTTGTGGTCCATCACTGACTGGGATTCAATGAGGGTTGTGATCCATCTCTGACTGGGATCTAATGAGGGTTGTGATCCATCACTGACTGGGATCCAACGAGAGTTGTGATCCATCACTGACTGGGACCCAATGAGAGTTGAGATCCATCACTGACTGGGGTCCAATGAGAGAGGTTTGTGATCCATCACTGACTGGGATCCAATGAGAGAGGTTTGTGATCCATCACTGACTGGGTTCCAATGAAAGTTGTGATCCATCCTGACTGGGATCCAATGAGAGTTGTGATCCATCACTGACAGGGATACAATGAGGGTTGTGATCCATCACTGACTGGGATCTAATGAGAGTTGTGATCCATCACTGACTGGGAGCCAATGAGAGTTGTGATCCATCACTGACAGGGATCCAACGATTGTTGTGATCCATCAGTGACTGTGATCCAATGAGAGTTGTGATCCATCACTGACTGTGATCCAATGAGGTTTGTGATCAATCACCGATGGGGATCCAATGAGAGTTGTGATCCATCACCGACTGGGATCCACTGAGAGTTGAGATCTATCACTGACTGGGATCCAATGTGAGAGGTTTGTGACCCATCACTGACTGGGATCCAATGGGAGTTGTGATCCATCACTGACTGGGATCCAATGAGAGAGGGTTGTGATCCATCACTGACTGGGATCCAATGAAAGTTGTGATCCATCACTGACTGGGATCCAATGAGGGTTGTGATCCATCACTGACTGGGATCCAATGAGGTTTGAGATCCATCACTGTCTGAGATCCAATGAGAGAGGTTTGTGATCCATCACTGACTGGGATCCAATGAGAGTTGTGATCCATCACTGACTGGGATCCAATGAGAGAGGGTTGTGATCCATCACTGACTGGGATCCAATGAAATTTGTGATCCATCACTGACTGGGATCCAATGAGGGTTGTGATCCATCACTGACTGGGATCCAATGAGGGTTGTGATCCATCACTGACTGGGATCCAATGAGAGTTGTGACCCATCACTGATTGGGATCCAAGGAGAGTTGTGGTCCATCACTGACTGGGATCCAATGAGGGTTGTGATCCATCTCTGACTGGGATCTAATGAGGGTTGTGATCCATCACTGACTGGGATCCAATGAGGGTTGTGATCCATCACTGACTGGGATCCAATGAGGTTTGAGATCCATCACTGTCTGAGATCCAATGAGAGAGGTTTGTGATCCATCACTGACTGGGATCCAATGAGAGTTGTGATCCATCACTGACTGGGATCCAATGAGAGAGGGTTGTGATCCATCACTGACTGGGATCCAATGAGAGTTGTGATCCATCACTGACTGGGATCCAATGAGAGTTGTGATCCATCACTGACTGGGATCCAATGAGGGTTGTGATCCATCACTGACTGGGATCCAATGAGAGTTGTGACCCATCACTGATTGGGATCCAAGGAGAGTTGTGGTCCATCACTGACTGGGATCCAATGAGGGTTGTGATCCATCTCTGACTGGGATCTAATGAGGGTTGTGATCCATCACTGACTGGGATCCAACGAGAGTTGTGATCCATCACTGACTGGGATCCAATGAGAGTTGAGATCCATCACTGACTGGGATCCAATGAGAGAGGTTTGTGATCCATCACTGACTGGGATCCAATGAGAGAGGTTTGTGATCCATCACTGACTGGGATCCAATGAGAGTTGTGATCCATCACTGACTGGGATCCAATGGGAGTTGTGATCCATCACTGACTGGGATCTAATGAGGGTTGTGATCCGTCACTGACTGGGATCCAATGAGGGTTGTGATCCATCACTGACTGGGATGCAATGAGGTTTGAGATCCATCACTGCCTGGGATCCAATGAGAGAGGTTTCTGATCCATCACTGACTGGGATCCAATGAGAGTTGTGATCCATCACTGACTGGGATCCAATGAGAGAGGGTTGTGATCCATCACTGACTGGGATCCAATGAGAGTTGTGATCCATCACTGACTGGGATCCAATGAGGGTGGTGATCCATCACTGACTGGGATCGAATGAGAGTTGTGATCCATCACTGACTGGGATCCAATGAGGATTGTGATCCATGACTGACTGGGATCCAATGAGAGTTGTGATCCATCACTGACTGATATCCAATGAGGGTTGTGATCCATCACTGACTGGGATCCATTGAGAGTTGAGATCCATCACTGACTGGGATCTAATGAGTGTTGTGATGCATCACTGACTGGGATCCAATGAGGGTTGTGATCCATCACTGACTTGGATCCAATGAGGGTGGTGATCCATCACTGACTGGGATCGAATGAGAGTTGTGATCCATCACTGACTGGGATCCAATGAGGATTGTGATCCATCACTGACTGATATCCAATGAGGGTTGTGATCCATCACTGACTGGGATCCACTGAGAGTTGAGATCCATCACTGACTGGGACCCAATGTGAGAGGTTTGTGATCCATCACTGACTGGGATCCAATGAGGGTTGTGATCCCTCACTGACTGGGATCCAATGAGAGAGAGTTGTGATCCATCACTGACTGGGATCCAATGAAAGTTGTGATCCATCACTGACTGGGATCCAATCAGGGTTGTGATCCATCACTGACTGGGATCCAATGAGGTTTGACGTCCATCACTGTCTGGGATCCAATGAGAAAGGTTTGTGATCCATCACTGACTGGGATCCAATGAGAGTTGTGATCCATCACTGACTGGGATCCAATGAGAAAGGGTTGTGATCCATCACTGACTGGGATCCAATGAAAGTTGTGATCCATCACTGACTGGGATCCAATGAGGGTTGTGATCCATCACTGACTGGGATCCATTGAGAGTTGTGATCTGTCACTGACTGGGATCCAATGAGAGTTGTTCCCATCACTGACTGGGATCCAATGAGTGTTGTGATCCATCACTGACTGGGATCCAATGAGGGTTGTGACCCCTCACTGAATGGGATCCAATGAGAGTTGTGACCCATCACTGACTGGGATCCAAGGAGAGTTGTGATCCATCACTGACTGGGATCCAATGAGGGTTGTGATCCATCACTGACTGGGATCCAATGAGAGTTGAGATCCATCACTGACTGGGATCCAGTGAGAGAGGTCTGTGATCCATCACTGACTGGGGTCCAATGAGAGAGCTTTGTGATCCATCACTGACTGGGATTCAATGGGAGTTGTGATCCATCACTGACTGGGTTCTAATGAGGGTTGTGATCCGCCACTGACTGGGATCCAATGAGGGTTTTGATCCATCACTGACTTGGATCCAATGAGGTTTGAGATCCATCACTGCCTGGGATCCAATGAGAGAGGTTTCTGATCCATCACTGACTGGGATCCAATGAGAGTTGTGATCCATCACTGACTGGGATCCAATGAGAGAGGGTTGTGATCCATCACTGACTGGGATCCAATGAGAGTTGTGATCCATCACTGACTGATATCCAAATAGGTTGTGATCCATCACTGACTGGGCTCCAATGAGAGTTGAGATCCATCACTGACTGTGATCTAATGAGTGTTGTGATCCATCACTGACTGGGATCCAATGAGGGTTGAGATCCACCACTTTCTGGGATCCAATGAGAGAGGTTTGTGATCCATCACTGACTGGGATCCAATGAGAGGTGTGATCCATCACTGACTCGGATCCAATGAGGGTTGTGATCCATCACTGACTGGGATCCAACGAGAGTTGTGATCCATCACTGACTGGGATCCAATGAGAGTTGAGATCCATCACTGACTGGGATCCAATGAGAGAGGTTTGTGATCCATCACTGACTGGGATCCAATGAGAGAGGTTTGTGATCCATCACTGACTGGGATCCAATGAGAGTTGTGATCCATCACTGACTGGGATCCAATGGGAGTTGTGATCCATCACTGACTGGGATCTAATGAGGGTTGTGATCCGTCACTGACTGGGATCCAATGAGGGTTGTGATCCATCACTGACTGGGATGCAATGAGGTTTGAGATCCATCACTGCCTGGGATCCAATGAGAGAGGTTTCTGATCCATCACTGACTGGGATCCAATGAGAGTTGTGATCCATCACTGACTGGGATCCAATGAGAGAGGGTTGTGATCCATCACTGACTGGGATCCAATGAGAGTTGTGATCCATCACTGACTGGGATCCAATGAGGGTGGTGATCCATCACTGACTGGGATCGAATGAGAGTTGTGATCCATCACTGACTGGGATCCAATGAGGATTGTGATCCATGACTGACTGGGATCCAATGAGAGTTGTGATCCATCACTGACTGATATCCAATGAGGGTTGTGATCCATCACTGACTGGGATCCATTGAGAGTTGAGATCCATCACTGACTGGGATCTAATGAGTGTTGTGATCCATCACTGACTGGGATCCAATGAGGGTTGTGATCCATCACTGACTTGGATCCAATGAGGGTGGTGATCCATCACTGACTGGGATCGAATGAGAGCTGTGATCCATCACTGACTGGGATCCAATGAGGATTGTGATCCATCACTGACTGATATCCAATGAGGGTTGTGATCCATCACTGACTGGGATCCACTGAGAGTTGAGATCCATCACTGACTGGGACCCAATGTGAGAGGTTTGTGATCCATCACTGACTGGGATCCAATGAGGGTTGTGATCCCTCACTGACTGGGATCCAATGAGAGAGAGTTGTGATCCATCACTGACTGGGATCCAATGAAAGTTGTGATCCATCACTGACTGGGATCCAATCAGGGTTGTGATCCATCACTGACTGGGATCCAATGAGGTTTGACGTCCATCACTGTCTGGGATCCAATGAGAAAGGTTTGTGATCCATCACTGACTGGGATCCAATGAGAGTTGTGATCCATCACTGACTGGGATCCAATGAGAGAGGTTTGTGATCCATCACTGACTGGGATCCAATGAGAGAGGTTTGTGATCCATCACTGACTGGGATCCAATGAGAGTTGTGATCCATCACTGACTGGGATCCAATGGGAGTTGTGATCCATCACTGACTGGGATCTAATGAGGGTTGTGATCCGTCACTGACTGGGATCCAATGAGGGTTGTGATCCATCACTGACTGGGATGCAATGAGGTTTGAGATCCATCACTGCCTGGGATCCAATGAGAGAGGTTTCTGATCCATCACTGACTGGGATCCAATGAGAGTTGTGATCCATCACTGACTGGGATCCAATGAGAGAGGGTTGTGATCCATCACTGACTGGGATCCAATGAGAGTTGTGATCCATCACTGACTGGGATCCAATGAGGGTGGTGATCCATCACTGACTGGGATCGAATGAGAGTTGTGATCCATCACTGACTGGGATCCAATGAGGATTGTGATCCATGACTGACTGGGATCCAATGAGAGTTGTGATCCATCACTGACTGATATCCAATGAGGGTTGTGATCCATCACTGACTGGGATCCATTGAGAGTTGAGATCCATCACTGACTGGGATCTAATGAGTGTTGTGATCCATCACTGACTGGGATCCAATGAGGGTTGTGATCCATCACTGACTTGGATCCAATGAGGGTGGTGATCCATCACTGACTGGGATCGAATGAGAGCTGTGATCCATCACTGACTGGGATCCAATGAGGATTGTGATCCATCACTGACTGATATCCAATGAGGGTTGTGATCCATCACTGACTGGGATCCACTGAGAGTTGAGATCCATCACTGACTGGGACCCAATGTGAGAGGTTTGTGATCCATCACTGACTGGGATCCAATGAGGGTTGTGATCCCTCACTGACTGGGATCCAATGAGAGAGAGTTGTGATCCATCACTGACTGGGATCCAATGAAAGTTGTGATCCATCACTGACTGGGATCCAATCAGGGTTGTGATCCATCACTGACTGGGATCCAATGAGGTTTGACGTCCATCACTGTCTGGGATCCAATGAGAAAGGTTTGTGATCCATCACTGACTGGGATCCAATGAGAGTTGTGATCCATCACTGACTGGGATCCAATGAGAAAGGGTTGTGATCCATCACTGACTGGGATCCAATGAAAGTTGTGATCCATCACTGACTGGGATCGAATGAGGGTTGTGATCCATCACTGACTGGGATCCATTGAGAGTTGTGATCTGTCACTGACTGGGATCCAATGAGAGTTGTTCCCATCACTGACTGGGATCCAATGAGAGTTTTGATCCATCACTGACTGGGATCCAATGAGAGTTTAGATCCATCACTGACTGGCATACAATGAAAGTTGTGATCCATCACTGACTGGGATCCAATGAGTGTTGTGATCCATCAGTGACTGGGATCCAATGAGAGTTGTGATCCATCACTGACTGGGATCCAATGAGAGTTGTGATCTATCACTGACTGGGATCCAATGAGAGTTGTGATCCATCACTGACTGGCATACAATGAAAGTTGTGATCCATCACTGACTGGGATCCAATGAGTGTTGTGATCCATCACTGACTGGGATCCAATGAGGGTTGTGATCCATCAGTGACTGGGATCCAATGAGAGTTGTGATCCATCACTGACTGGGATCCAATGAGGGTTGTGATCCATCAGTGACTGGGATCCAATGAGAGTTGTGATCTATCACTGACCAGGATCCAATGGGAGTTGTGATCCATCACTGACTGGGATCCAATGAGGGTTGTGATCCATCAGTGACTGGGATCCAATGAGAGTTGTGATCTATCACTGACTGGGATCCAATGAGAGTTGTGATCTATCACTGACTGGGATCCAATGAGAGTTGTGATCCATCACTGACTGGGATCCAATGAGGGTTGTGATCCATCACCGACTGGGATCCAATAAGAGTGGTGATCCATCAGTGACTAGGATCCAATGAGAGTTGTGATCCATCACTGACTTGGATCCAAAAAGAGTGGTGATCCATCACTGACTGGGATCCAATGAGAGTTTTGATCCATCACTGACTGGGATACAATGAGAGTAGTGATCCATCACTGACTGAGATCCAATGAGGGCCATGATGCATCACTGACTGGGATCCAATGAGAGTTGTGATCCATCACTGACTGGGATCCAATGAGGGTTGTGATCCATCACTGACTGGGATCCAATGAGGGTTGTGATCCATCACTGACTGGGATCCAATGAGGGTTGTGATCCATCACGGACTGGGATCCAATGAGAGTTGTGATCCATCACTGACTGGGATCCAATGAGGGTTGTGATCCATCAGTGACTGGGATCCAATGAGAGTTGTGATCCATCACTGACTGGGATCCAATGAGAGTTGTGATCTATCACTGACTGGGATCCAATGAGAGTTGTGATCCATCACTGACTGGGATCCAATGAGGGTTGTGATCCATCACCGACTGGGGTCCAATAAGAGTGGTGATCCATCACTGACTAGGATCCAATGAGAGTTGTGATCCATCACTGACTTGGATCCAAAAAGAGTGGTGATCCATCACTGACTGGGATCCAATGAGAGTTTTGATCCATCACTGACTGGGATCCAATGAGAGTTTAGATCCATCACTGATTGGGATCCAATGAGAGTACTGATCCATCACTGACTGAGATCCAATGAGGGCCATGATGCATCACTGACTGGGATCCAATGAGAGTTGTGATCCATCACTGACTGGGATCCAATGAGGGTTGTGATCCATCACTGACTGGGATCCAATGAGGGTTGTGATCCATCACTGACTGGGATCCAATGAGGGTTGTGATCCATCACGGACTGGGATCCAATGAGAGTTGTGAGCCATCACTGACTGGGATCCGATGAGGGTTGTGATCCATCACTGACTGGGATCCAATGAGAGTTGTGATCCATCACTGACTGGGATCCAATGAGTGTTGCGATCCATCACTGACTGGGATCCAATGAGAGTTGTGATCCATCACTGACTGGGATCCAATGAGGGTTGTGATCCATCAGTGACTGGGATCCAACGAGAGTTGTGATCCATCACTGATTGGGATCCAATGAGAGTTGCGATGCATCACTGACTGGGATCCAATGAGAGTTGTGATCTATCACTGACTGGGATCCAATGAGAGTTGTGATCCATCACTGACTGGGATCCAATGAGAGTTGTGATCCATCACTGACTGGGATCCAATGAGGGTTGTGATCCATCACTGACTGGGATGCAATGAGAGTTGTGATCCATCACTGAGTGGGATCCAATGAGAGTTTTAATCCATCACTGACTGGGATCCAATGAGAGTTGTGATCCATCACTGACTGGGATCCAATGAGAGTTGTGATCTATCACTGACTGGGATCCCATGAGGGTTGTGATCCATCATTGACTGGGATCCAATGACAGCTGTGATCCATCACTGACTGGGATCCAATGAGAGTTGTGAATCATCACTGACTGGGATCCAATGAGAGTTGAGATCCATCACCGACTGGGATCCAATGAGTTTTGTGATCCAGCACTGATTGGGATCCAATGAGGGTTGTGATCCATCACTGACTGGGATCCAATGAGTGTTGTGATCCATCACTGACTGGGATCCAATGAGGGTTGTGTTCCATCACTGACTGGGATCCAATGAGAGTTGTGATCCATCACTGACTGGGATCCAATGGGGGTTGTGATCCATCACTGACTGGGATTGAATGAGAGTTGTGATCTATCACTGACTGGGATCCAATGAGGGTTGTGACCCATCACTGACTGGGATCCAATGAGAGTTGTGATCCATCACTGACTGGGATCCAATGAGGGTTGTGATCCATCACTGATTGGGATCCAATGAGAGTTGTGACCCATCACTGATTGGGATCCAAGGAGAGTTGTGGTCCATCACTGACTGGGATTCAATGAGGGTTGTGATCCATCTCTGACTGGGATCTAATGAGGGTTGTGATCCATCACTGACTGGGATCCAACGAGAGTTGTGATCCATCACTGACTGGGACCCAATGAGAGTTGAGATCCATCACTGACTGGGGTCCAATGAGAGAGGTTTGTGATCCATCACTGACTGGGATCCAATGAGAGAGGTTTGTGGTCCATCACTGACTGGGTTCCAATGAAAGTTGTGATCCATCCTGACTGGGATCCAATGAGAGTTGTGATCCATCACTGACAGGGATACAATGAGGGTTGTGATCCATCACTGACTGGGATCTAATGAGAGTTGTGATCCATCACTGACTGGGAGCCAATGAGAGTTGTGATCCATCACTGACAGGGATCCAACGATTGTTGTGATCCATCAGTGACTGTGATCCAATGAGAGTTGTGATCCATCACTGACTGTGATCCAATGAGGTTTGTGATCAATCACTGATGGGGATCCAATGAGCGTTGTGATCCATCACCGACTGGGATCCACTGAGAGTTGAGATCTATCACTGACTGGGATCCAATGTGAGAGGTTTGTGACCCATCACTGACTGGGATCCAATGGGAGTTGTGATCCATCACTGACTGGGATCCAATGAGAGAGGGTTGTGATCCATCACTGACTGGGATCCAATGAAAGTTGTGATCCATCACTGACTGGGATCCAATGAGGGTTGTGATCCATCACTGACTGGGATCCAATGAGGTTTGAGATCCATCACTGTCTGAGATCCAATGAGAGAGGTTTGTGATCCATCACTGACTGGGATCCAATGAGAGTTGTGATCCATCACTGACTGGGATCCAATGAGAGAGGGTTGTGATCCATCACTGACTGGGATCCAATGAAATTTGTGATCCATCACTGACTGGGATCCAATGAGGGTTATGATCCATCACTGACTGGGATCCAATGAGGGTTGTGATCCATCACTGACTGGGATCCAATGAGAGTTGTGACCCATCACTGATTGGGATCCAAGGAGAGTTGTGGTCCATCACTGACTGGGATCCAATGAGGGTTGTGATCCATCTCTGACTGGGATCTAATGAGGGTTGTGATCCATCACTGACTGGGATCCAATGAGGGTTGTGATCCATCACTGACTGGGATCCAATGAGGTTTGAGATCCATCACTGTCTGAGATCCAATGGGAGAGGTTTGTGATCCATCACTGACTGGGATCCAATGAGAGTTGTGATCCATCACTGACTGGGATCCAATGAGAGAGGGTTGTGATCCATCACTGACTGGGATCCAATGAGAGTTGTGATCCATCACTGACTGGGATCCAATGAGAGTTGTGATCCATCACTGACTGGGATCCAATGAGGGTTGTGATCCATCACTGACTGGGATCCAATGAGAGTTGTGACCCATCACTGATTGGGATCCAAGGAGAGTTGTGGTCCATCACTGACTGGGATCCAATGAGGGTTGTGATCCATCTCTGACTGGGATCTAATGAGGGTTGTGATCCATCACTGACTGGGATCCAACGAGAGTTGTGATCCATCACTGACTGGGATCCAATGAGAGTTGAGATCCATCACTGACTGGGATCCAATGAGAGAGGTTTGTGATCCATCACTGACTGGGATCCAATGAGAGAGGTTTGTGATCCATCACTGACTGGGATCCAATGAGAGTTGTGATCCATCACTGACTGGGATCCAATGGGAGTTGTGATCCATCACTGACTGGGATCTAATGAGGGTTGTGATCCGTCACTGACTGGGATCCAATGAGGGTTGTGATCCATCACTGACTGGGATGCAGTGAGGTTTGAGATCCATCACTGCCTGGGATCCAATGAGAGAGGTTTCTGATCCATCACTGACTGGGATCCAATGAGAGTTGTGATCCATCACTGACTGGGATCCAATGAGAGAGGGTTGTGATCCATCACTGACTGGGATCCAATGAGAGTTGTGATCCATCACTGACTGGGATCCAATGAGGGTGGTGATCCATCACTGACTGGGATCGAATGAGAGTTGTGATCCATCACTGACTGGGATCCAATGAGGATTGTGATCCATGACTGACTGGGATCCAATGAGAGTTGTGATCCATCACTGACTGATATCCAATGAGGGTTGTGATCCATCACTGACTGGGATCCATTGAGAGTTGAGATCCATCACTGACTGGGATCTAATGAGTGTTGTGATGCATCACTGACTGGGATCCAATGAGGGTTGTGATCCATCACTGACTTGGATCCAATGAGGGTGGTGATCCATCACTGACTGGGATCGAATGAGAGTTGTGATCCATCACTGACTGGGATCCAATGAGGATTGTGATCCATCACTGACTGATATCCAATGAGGGTTGTGATCCATCACTGACTGGGATCCACTGAGAGTTGAGATCCATCACTGACTGGGACCCAATGTGAGAGGTTTGTGATCCATCACTGACTGGGATCCAATGAGGGTTGTGATCCCTCACTGACTGGGATCCAATGAGAGAGAGTTGTGATCCATCACTGACTGGGATCCAATGAAAGTTGTGATCCATCACTGACTGGGATCCAATCAGGGTTGTGATCCATCACTGACTGGGATCCAATGAGGTTTGACGTCCATCACTGTCTGGGATCCAATGAGAAAGGTTTGTGATCCATCACTGACTGGGATCCAATGAGAGTTGTGATCCATCACTGACTGGGATCCAATGAGAAAGGGTTGTGATCCATCACTGACTGGGATCCAATGAAAGTTGTGATCCATCACTGACTGAGATCCAATGAGGGTTGTGATCCATCACTGACTGGGATCCATTGAGAGTTGTGATCTGTCACTGACTGGGATCCAATGAGAGTTGTTCCCATCACTGACTGGGATCCAATGAGTGTTGTGATCCATCACTGACTGGGATCCAATGAGGGTTGTGATCCCTCACTGAATGGGATCCAATGAGAGTTGTGACCCATCACTGACTGGGATCCAAGGAGAGTTGTGATCCATCACTGACTGGGATCCAATGAGGGTTGTGATCCATCACTGACTGGGATCTAATGAGGGCTGTGATCCATCACTGACTGGGATCCAACGAGAGTTGTGATCCATCACTGACTGGGATCCAATGAGAGTTGAGATCCATCACTGACTGGGATCCAGTGAGAGAGGTCTGTGATCCATCACTGACTGGGGTCCAATGAGAGAGCTTTGTGATCCATCACTGACTGGGATTCAATGGGAGTTGTGATCCATCACTGACTGGGTTCTAATGAGGGTTGTGATCCGCCACTGACTGGGATCCAATGAGGGTTTTGATCCATCACTGACTTGGATCCAATGAGGTTTGAGATCCATCACTGCCTGGGATCCAATGAGAGAGGTTTCTGATCCATCACTGACTGGGATCCAATGAGAGTTGTGATCCATCACTGACTGGGATCCAATGAGAGAGGGTTGTGATCCATCACTGACTGGGATCCAATGAGAGTTGTGATCCATCACTGACTGATATCCAAATAGGTTGTGATCCATCACTGACTGGGCTCCAATGAGAGTTGAGATCCATCACTGACTGTGATCTAATGAGTGTTGTGATCCATCACTGACTGGGATCCAATGAGGGTTGAGATCCACCACTTTCTGGGATCCAATGAGAGAGGTTTGTGATCCATCACTGACTGGGATCCAATGAGAGGTGTGATCCATCACTGACTCGGATCCAATGAGGGTTGTGATCCATCACTGACTGGGATCCAACGAGAGTTGTGATCCATCACTGACTGGGATCCAATGAGAGTTGAGATCCATCACTGACTGGGATCCAATGAGAGAGGTTTGTGATGCATCACTGACTGGGATCCAATGAGAGAGGTTTGTGATCCATCACTGACTGGGATCCAATGAGAGTTGTGATCCATCACTGACTGGGATCCAATGGGAGTTGTGATCCATCACTGACTGGGATCTAATGAGGGTTGTGATCCGTCACTGACTGGGATCCAATGAGGGTTGTGATCCATCACTGACTGGGATGCAATGAGGTTTGAGATCCATCACTGCCTGGGATCCAATGAGAGAGGTTTCTGATCCATCACTGACTGGGATCCAATGAGAGTTGTGATCCATCACTGACTGGGATCCAATGAGAGAGGGTTGTGATCCATCACTGACTGGGATCCAATGAGAGTTGTGATCCATCACTGACTGGGATCCAATGAGGGTGGTGATCCATCACTGACTGGGATCGAATGAGAGTTGTGATCCATCACTGACTGGGATCCAATGAGGATTGTGATCCATGACTGACTGGGATCCAATGAGAGTTGTGATCCATCACTGACTGATATCCAATGAGGGTTGTGATCCATCACTGACTGGGATCCATTGAGAGTTGAGATCCATCACTGACTGGGATCTAATGAGTGTTGTGATCCATCACTGACTGGGATCCAATGAGGGTTGTGATCCATCACTGACTTGGATCCAATGAGGGTGGTGATCCATCACTGACTGGGATCGAATGAGAGCTGTGATCCATCACTGACTGGGATCCAATGAGGATTGTGATCCATCACTGACTGATATCCAATGAGGGTTGTGATCCATCACTGACTGGGATCCTCTGAGAGTTGAGATCCATCACTGACTGGGACCCAATGTGAGAGGTTTGTGATCCATCACTGACTGGGATCCAATGAGGGTTGTGATCCCTCACTGACTGGGATCCAATGAGAGAGAGTTGTGATCCATCACTGACTGGGATCCAATGAAAGTTGTGATCCATCACTGACTGGGATCCAATCAGGGTTGTGATCCATCACTGACTGGGATCCAATGAGGTTTGACGTCCATCACTGTCTGGGATCCAATGAGAAAGGTTTGTGATCCATCACTGACTGGGATCCAATGAGAGTTGTGATCCATCACTGACTGGGATCCAATGAGAAAGGGTTGTGATCCATCACTGACTGGGATCCAATGAAAGTTGTGATCCATCACTGACTGGGATCGAATGAGGGTTGTGATCCATCACTGACTGGGATCCATTGAGAGTTGTGATCTGTCACTGACTGGGATCCAATGAGAGTTGTTCCCATCACTGACTGGGATCCAATGAGTGTTGTGATCCATCACTGACTGGGATCCAATGAGGGTTGTGATCCCTCACTGACTGGGATCCAATGAGAGTTGTGACCCATCACTGACTGGGATCCAAGGAGAGTTGTGATCCTTCACTGACTGGGATCTAATGAGGGCTGTGATCCATCACTGACTGGGATCCAACGAGAGTTGTGATCCATCACTGACTGGGATCCAATGAGAGTTGAGATCCATCATTGACTGGGATCCAGTGAGAGAGGTTTGTGATCCATCACTGACTGGGGTCCAATGAGAGAGCTTTGTGATCCATCACTGACTGGGATTCAATGGGAGTTGTGATCCATCACTGACTGGGTTCCAATGAGAGAGGTTGTGATCCGCCACTGACTGGGATCCAACGAGGGTTTTGATCCATCACTGACTTGGATCCAATGAGGTTTGAGATCCATCACTGCCTGGGATCCAATGAGAGAGGTTTCTGATCCATCACTGACTGGGATCCAATGAGAGTTGTGATCCATCACTGACTGGGATCCAATGAGAGAGGGTTGTGATCCATCACTGACTGGGATCCAATGAGAGTTGTGATCCATCACTGACTGATATCCAAATAGGTTGTGATCCATCACTGACTGGGCTCCAATGAGAGTTGAGATCCATCACTGACTGGGATCTAATGAGGGTTGTGATCCATCACTGACTGGGATCCAATGAGGGTTGAGATCCACCACTTTCTGGGATCCAATGAGAGAGGTTTGTGATCCATCACTGACTGGGATCCAATGAGAGGTGTGATCCATCACTGACTCGGATCCAATGAGGGTTGTGATCCATCACTGACTGGGATCCAATGAGAGTTGTGATCCATCGCTGACTGGCATCCAATGAGGGTTGTGATCCATCACTGGCTGGGATCCAATGAGAGTTGTGATCCATCACTGACTGTGATCCAATTAGGGTTGTGATCCATCACTGAGTGGGATCCAATGAGAGAGGTTTGTGATCCATCACTGACTGGGATCCAATGAGAGTTGTGATCGATCACTGACTGGCATCCAATGGGAGTTGTGATCCATCACTGATTGGGATCTAATGAGGGTTGTGATCCGTCACTGACTGGGATCCAATGAGGGTTTTGATCCATCACTGACTTGGATCCAATGAGGTTTGAGATCCATCACTGCCTGGGATCCAATGAGAGAGGTTTCTGATCCATCACTGACTGGGATCCAATGAGAGTTGTGATCCATCACTGACTGGGATCCAATGAGAGAGGGTTGTGATCCATCACTGACTGGGATCCAATGAGAGTTGTGATCCAACACTAACTGTGATCCAATGAGGGTGGTGATCCATCACTGACTGGGATCGAATGAGAGTTGTGATCCATCACTGATTGGGATCCAATGAGGATTGTGATCCATCACTGACTGGGATCCAATGAGAGTTGTGATCCATCACTGACTGTTATCCAAATAGGTTGTGATCCATCAGTGACTGGGATCCAATGAGAGTTGAGATCCATCACTGACTGGGATGTAATAAGTGTTTTGTTCCATCACTGACTGGGATCCAATGAGGGTTGAGATCCACCACTTTCTGGGATCCAATGAGAGAGGTTTGTGATCCATCACTGACTGGGATCCAATGAGAGGTGTGCTCCATCACTGACTCGGATCCAATGAGAGTTGTGATCCATCGCTGACTGGCATCCAATGAGGGTTGTGATCCATCACTGGCTGGGATCCAATGAGAGTTGCGATCCATCACTGACTGGGATCCAATTAGGGTTGTGATCCATCACTGACTGGGATCCAATGAGAGAGGTTTGTGATCCATCACTGACAGGGATCCAATGAGAGTTGTGATCCATCACTGACTGGGATCCAATGAGGGTTGTGATCCATCACTGACTGGGATCCAATGATGAGGGTTGTGATCCATCAGTGACTGGGATCCAATGAGGGTTGTGATCCATCACCGACTGGGATCAAATGAAAGTTGTGATCCATCACTGACTGGGATCCAAGGAGAGTTGTGATCCATCACTGACTGGGATCCAATGAGGGTTGTGATCCATCACTGACTGGGATCCAATGAGGGTTGTGATCCATCACTGACTCAGATCCAATGAGCATTGTGATCCATTACTGACTGTGATCCAATGAGGGTTGTGATCCATCACTGTCTGGGATCCAATGTGTGTTGTGATCCATCACTGATTGTGATCCAATGAGGGTTGTGATCCATCACTGACTGGGATCCAATGAGAGTTGTGATCCATCACTGACTGGGATCCAATGAGGGTTGTGATCCGTCACTGACTGGGATCCAATGAGAGTTGAGATCCATCACTGACTGGGATCCAATGATAGTTGAGATCCATCACTGACTGGGATCCAATGAGAGAGGTTTGTGATCCATCACTGACTGGGATCCAATGAGAGTTGTCATCCATCACTGACTGGGATCCAATGAGGGTTGTGATCCATCACTGACTGGGATCCAATGAGAGTTGTAATCTATCACTGACTGGGATCCAATGAGAGCTGTGATCCATCACTGACTGGGATTCAAGGAGAGTTGTGATCCAACCATGACTGGGATCCAATGAGGGTTGTGATCCATCACTGACTGGGATCTAATAAGGGTTGTGATCCATCACTGACTGGGACCCAACGAGAGTTGTGATCCATCACTGACTGGGATCCAATGAGAGTTGAGATCCATCACTGACTGGGATCCAGTGAGAGAGGTTTGTGATCCATCACTGACTGGGATCCAATGAGAGAGGTTTGTGATCCATCACTGACTCGGATCCAATGTGAGTTGTGATCCATCACTGACTGGGATCCAATGGGAGTTGTGATCCATCACTGACTGGGATCTAATGAGGGTTGTGATCCGTCACTGACTGGGATCCAATGAGGGTTGTGATCCATCACTGACTTGGATCCAATGAGCTTTGAGATCCATCACTGAGTGGGATCCAATGAGAGAGGTTTCTGATCCATCACTGACTGGGATCCAATGAGAGTTGTGATCCATCACTGACTGGGATCCAATGAGAGAGGTTTGTGATCCATCACTGACTGGGATCCAATGAGAGGTGTGATCCATCACTGACTCGGATCCAATGAGGGTTGTGATCCATCACTGACTGGGATCCAATGAGAGTTGTGATCCATCGCTGACTGGGATCCAATGAGGGTTGTGAACCATCACTGGCTGGGATCCAATGAGAGTTGTGATCCATCACTGACTGGGATCCAATTAGGGTTGTGATCCATCACTGACTGGGATCCAATGAGAGAGGTTTGTGATCCATCACTGACTGGGATCCAATGAGGATTGTGATCCATCACTGACTGGAATCCAATGAGGGTTGTGATCCATCACTGACTGGGAGCCAATGAGAGTTGTGATCCATCACTGACTGGGATCCAATGAGGGTTGTGATCCATCACTGACTGGGATCCAATGATGAGGGTTGTGATCCATCAGTGACTGGGATCCAATGAGGAATGTGATCCATCACCGACTGGGATCAAATGAAAGTTGTGATCCATCACTGACTGGGATCCAAGGAGAGTTGTGATCCATCACTGACTGGGATCCAATGAGCGTTGTGATCCATCACTGACTGGGATCCAATGAGAGTTGTGATCCATCACTGACTCGGATCCAATGAGAGTTGTGATCCATCACTGACTGTGATCCAATGAGGGTTGTGATCAATCACTTACTGGGATCCAATGTGAGTTGTGATCCATCACTGATTGTGATCCAATGAGGGTTGTGATCCATCACTGACTGGGATCCAATGAGAGTTGTGATCCATCACTGAATGGGATTCAATGAGGGTTGTGATCCATCACTGGGATCCAATGAGAGTTGAGATCCATCACTGACTGGGATCCAATGATAGTTGAGATCCATCACTGACTGGGATCCAATGAGAGAGGTTTGTGATCCATCACTGACTGGGATCCAATGAGAGTTGTGATCCATCACTGACTGGGATCCAATGGGAGTTGTGATCCATCACTGACTGGGATCTAATGAGGGTTGTGATCCATCATTGACTGGGATCCAATGAGGGTTGTGATCCATTACTGTGGGATCCAATGAGGTTTGAGATCCATCACTGTCTGGGATCCAATGAGAGGGGTTTGTGATCCATCACTGACTGGGATCCAATGAGAGTTGTGATCCATCACTGACTCAGATCCAATGAGAGTTGTGATCCATCACTGACTGGGATGCAATGAGGGTTGTGTTGCATCACTGTCTGGGATCCAATTAGAGGGTTTTGTGATCCATCACTGACTGGGATCCAATGAGAGTTGTGGTCCATCACTGACTGGGATCCAATGAGGTTTGTGATCCTTCACTGACTGGGATCCATTGAGGGTTGCGATCCATTACTGACTGGGATCCAATGAGGGTTGAGATCCATCACTGACTGGGATCCAATGAGAGAGGTTTGTGATCCATCACTGACTGGGATCCAAAGAGATTTGTGGTCCATCACTGACTGGGAACCAATGAGAGAGGTTTGTGATCCATCACAGACTGGGATCCAATGAGAGAGGTTTGTGATCCATCACTGACTGGGATCCAATCAGAGTTGTGATCCATCACTGACTAGGAACCAGTGAGAGAGTTTTGTGATCCATCACTGACTGGGATCCAATGAGGTTTGAGATCTATCACTGACTGGGAACCAATGAGAGAGGTGTGTGAGTCATCACTGACTGGGATCCAATGAGAGAGGTTTGTGATCCATCACTGACTGGGATCCAATGAGCGAGGTTTGTGATCCAACACTGACTGGGATCCAATGAGGGTTGTGATCCATCACTGACTCGGATCCAATGAGGGTTGTGATCCATCACTGACTCGGATCCAATGAGGGTTGTGATCCATCACTGACTGGGATCCAATGAGAGTTGTGATCCATCACTGACTGGGATCCAATGAGAGAGGTTTGGGATCCATCACTGACTGGGATCCAAAGAGATTTGTGATCCATCACTGACTGGGAACCAATGAGAGAGGTTTGTGATCCATCACAGACTGGGATCCAATGAGAGAGGGTTGTGATCCATCACTGACTGGGATCCAATGAGGGTTGTGATCCATCACTGACTCGGATCCAATGAGGGTTGTGATCCATCACAGACTCGGATCCAATGAGGGTTGTGATCCATCACTGACTGGGATCCAATGAGAGTTGTGATCCATCGCTGACTGGGAACCAATGAGGGTTGTGATCCATCACTGGCTGGGATCCAATGAGAGTTGTTATCCATCACTGACTGGGATACAATTAGGGTTGTGATCCATCACTGACTGGGATCCAATGAGAGAGGTTTGTGATCCATCACTGACTGGGATCCAATGAGGATTGTGATCCATCACTGACTGGGATCCAATGAGGGTTGTGATCCATCACTGACTGGGAGTCAATGAGAGTTGTGATCCATCACTGACTGGGATCCAATGAGGGTTGTGATCCATCACTGACTGGGATCCAATGATGAGGGTTGTGATCCATCAGTGACTGGGATCCAATGAGGGTTGTGATCCATCACCGACTGGGATCAAATGAAAGTTGTGATCCATCACTGACTGGGATCCAAGGAGAGTTGTGATCCATCACTGACTGGGATCCAATGAGGGTTGTGATCCATCACTGACTGGGATCCAATGAGGGTTGTGATCCATCACTGACTCGGATCCAATGAGAGTTGTGATCCATCACTGACTGTGATCCAATGAGGGTTGTGATCCATCACTGACTGGGATCCAATGTGAGTTGTGATCCATTACTGATTGTGATCCAATGAGGGTTGTGATCCATCACTGACTGGGATCCAATGAGAGCTGTGATCCATCACTGACTGGGATCCAATGAGGGTTGTGATCCATCACTGACTGGGATCCAATGAGAGTTGAGATCCATCACTGTGTGGGATCCAATGATAGTTGAGATCCATCACTGACTAGGATCCAATGAGAGAGGTTTGTGATCCATCACTGACTGGGATCCAATGAGAGTTGTGATCCATCACTGACTGGTATCCAATGAGATTTGTGATCCATCACTGACTGGGATCCAATGAGGGTTGTGATCCATCACTGACTGGGATCCAATGAGGGTTGAGATCCATCACTGACTGGGATCCAATGAGAGAGTTTTGTGATCCATCATTGACTGGGATCCAATGAGAGTTGTGATCCATCACTGACTAGGAACCAGTGAGAGAGTTTTGTGATCCATCACTGACTGGGAACCAATGATAGAGGTTTGTGATCCATCACTGACTGGGTTCCAATGAGGTTTGAGATCCATCACTGACTGGGTTCCAATGAGGTTTGAGATCCATCACTGACTGGGATCCAATGAGGTTTGAGATCCATCACTGACTGGGAACCAATGAGAGAGGTGTGTGATCCATCATTGACTAAGATCCAATGAGAGAGGCTTGTGATCCATCACTGACTGGGATCAAATGAGAGAGGTTTGTGATCCATCACTGACTGGGATTCAATGAGGGTTGTGATCCATCACTGACTGGGGTCCAATGAGGGTTGTGATCCATCACTGACTGGGAGTCAATGAGAGTTGTGATCCATCACTGACTGGGATCCAATGAGGGTTGTGATCCATCACTGACTGGGATCCAATGATGAGGGTTGTGATCCATCAGTGACTGGGATCCAATGAGGGTTGTGATCCATCACCGACTGGGATCAAATGAAAGTTGTGATCCATCACTGACTGGGATCCAAGGAGAGTTGTGATCCATCACTGACTGGGATCCAATGAGGGTTGTGATCCATCACTGACTGGGATCCAATGAGGGTTGTGATCCATCACTGATTCGGATCCAATGAGAGTTGTGATCCATCACTGACTGTGATCCAATGAGGGTTGTGATCCATCACTGACTGGGATCCAATGTGAGTTGTGATCCATTACTGATTGTGATCCAATGAGGGTTGTGATCCATCACTGACTGGGATCCAATGAGGGCTGTGATCCTTCACTGACTGGGATCCAATGAGGGTTGTGGCCCATCACTGACTGGGATCCAATGAGGTTTGTGATCCTTCACTGACTGGGATCCAATGAGAGTTGTGGTCCATCACTGACTGGGATCCAATGAGGTTTGTGATCCTTCACTGACTGGGATCCAATGAGGGTTGTGATCCATCACTGACTGGGATCCAATGAGGGTTGTGATCCATCACTGACTGGGATCCAATGAGAGTTGTGGTCCATCACTGACTGGGATCCAAAGAGGTTTGTGATCCTTCACTGACTGGGATCCAATCAGAGTTGTGATCCATCACTGACTAGGAACCAGTGAGAGAGTTTTGTGATCCATCACTGACTGGGATCCAATGAGGTTTGAGATCTATCACTGACTGGGAACCAATGAGAGAGGTGTGTGAGTCATCACTGACTGGGATCCAATGAGAGAAGTTTGTGATCCATCACTGACTGGGATCCAATGAGCGAGGTTTGTGATCCAACACTGACTGGGATCCAATGAGGGTTGTGATCCTTCACTGACTCGGATCCAATGAGGGTTGTGATCCATCACTGACTCGGACCCAATGAGGGTTGTGATCCATCACTGACTGGGATCCAATGAGAGTTGTGATCCATCACTGACTGGGATCCAATGAGAGAGGTTTGGGATCCATCACTGACTGGGATCCAAAGAGATTTGTGATCCATCACTGACTGGGAACCAAGGAGAAAGGTTTGTGATCCATCACAGACTGGGATCCAATGAGAGAGGTTTGTGATCCATCACTGACTGGGATCCAATCAGAGTTGTGATCCATCACTGACTAGGAACCAGTGAGAGAGTTTTGTGATCCATCACTGACTGGGATCCAATGAGGTTTGAGATCTATCACTGACTGGGAACCAATGAGAGAGGTGTGTGAGTCATCACTGACTGGGATCCAATGAGAGAGGTTTGTGATCCATCACTGACTGGGATCCAATGAGCGAGGTTTGTGATCCAACACTGACTGGGATCCAATGAGGGTTGTGATCCATCACTGACTCGGATCCAATGAGGGTTGTGATCCATCACTGACTCGGATCCAATGAGGGTTGTGATCCATCACTGACTGGGATCCAATGAGAGTTGTGATCCATCGCTGACTGGGATCCAATGAGGGTTGTGATCCATCACTGACTGGGATCCAATGAGAGAGATTTGTGATCCATCACTGACTGGGATCCAATGAGGATTGTGATCCATCACTGACTGGGATCCAATGAGGGTTGTGATCCATCACTGACTGGGAGTCAATGAGAGTTGTGATCCATCACTGACTGGGATCCAATGAGGGTTGTGATCCATCACTGACTGGGATCCAATGATGAGGGTTGTGATCCATCACTGATTGGGATCCAATGAGAGAGGTTTGTGATCCATCACTGACTGGGATCGAATGAGAGTTGTGATCCATCACTGACTGGTATCCAATGGGATTTGTGATCCATCACTGACTGGGATCCAATGAGGGTTGTGATCCATCACTGACTGGGATCCAATGAGGGTTGAGATCCATCACTGACTGGGATCCAATGAGAGAGTTTTGTGATCCATCATTGACTGGGATCCAATGAGAGTTGTGATCCATCACTGACTAGGAACCAGTGAGAGGGTTTTGTGATCCATCACTGACTAGGAACCACTGAGAGAGTTTTGTGATCCATCACTGACTGGGAACCAATGACAGAGGTTTGTGATCCATCACTGACTGGGATCCAATGAGGTTTGAGATCCATCACTGACTGGGATCCAATGAGGTTTGAGATCCATCACTGACTGGGATCCAATGAGGTTTGAGATCCATCACTGACTGGGAACCAATGAGAGAGGTGTGTGATCCATCATTGACTAAGATCCAATGAGAGAGGCTTGTGATCCATCATTGACTGGGATCAAATGAGAGAGGTTTGTGATCCATCACTGACTGGGATCCAATGAGGGTTGTGATCCATCACTGACTGGGGTCCAATGATGGTTGTGATCCATCACTGACTGGGATCCAATGAGAGTTGTGATCCATCTCTGACTGGGATCCAATGAGGGTTGTGATCCATCACTGACTGTGATCCAATGAGGGTTGTGATCCATCACTGACTGGGATCCAATGATGAGGGTTGTGATCCATCAGTGACTGGGATCCAATGAGGGTTGTGATCCATCACCGACTGGGATCAAATGAAAGTTGTGATCCATCACTGACTGGGATCCAAGGAGAGTTGTGATCTCTCACTGACTGGGATCCAATGAGGGTTGTGATCCATCACTGACTGGGATCCAATGAGGGTTGTGATCCATCACTGACTCGGATCTAATGAGAATTGTGATCCATCACTGACTGATCCAATGAGGGTTGTGACCCATCACTGACTGGGATCCAATGTGAGTTGTGATCCATCACTGATTGTGATCCAATGAGGGTTGTGATCCATCACTGACTGGGATCCAATGAGAGTTGTGATCCATCAAGGACTGGGATTCAATGAGGGTTGTGATCCGTCACTGACTGGGATCCAATGAGAGTTGAGATCCATCACTGACTGGGATCCAATGATAGTTGAGATCCATCACTGACTGGGATCCAATGAGAGAGGTTTGTGATCCATCACTGACTGGGATCCAATGAGAGTTGTGATCCATCACTGACTGGGATCCAATGGGAGTTGTGATCCATCACTGACTGGGATCTAATGAGGGTTGTGATCCATCATTGACTGGGATCCAATGAGGGTTGTGATCCATTACTGTGGGATCCAATGAGGTTTGAGATCCATCACTGTCTGGGATCCAATGAGAGGGGTTTGTGATCCATCACTGACTGGGATCCAATGAGAGTTGTGATCCATCACTGACTCAGATCCAGTGAGAGTTGTGATCCATCACTGACTGGGATGCAATGAGGGTTGTGATCCATCACTGACTGGGATGCAATGAGGGTTGTGATCCATCACTGTCTGGGATCCAATGAGAGGGGTTTGTGATCCATCACTGACTGGGATCCAATGAGAATTGTGATCCATCACTGACTGGGATCCAATGAGGTTTGTGATCCATCACTGACTGGGATCCAATGAGGGTTGTGATCTATTACTGACTGGGATCCAATGAGGGTTGAGATCCATCACTGACTGGGATCCAATGAGAGAGGTTTGTGATCCATCACTGACTGGGATCCAAAGAGATTTGTGATCCATCACTGACTGGGAACCAGTGAGATACGTTTGTGATCCATCACAGACTGGGATCCAATGAGAGAGGTTTGTGATCCATCACTGACTGGGATCTAATCAGAGTTGTGATCCATCACTGACTAGGAACCAGTGAGAGAGTTTTGTGATCCATCACTGACTGGGATCCAATGAGGTTTGAGATCTATCACTGACTGGGAACCAATGAGAGAGGTGTGTGATTCATCACTGACTGGGATGCAATGAGGGTTGTGATCCATCACTGTCTGGGATCCAATGAGAGGGGTTTGTGATCCATCACTGACTGGGATCCAATGAGAGTTGTGATCCATCACTGACTGGGATCCAATGAGGTTTGTGATCCATTACTGACTGGGATCCAATGAGGGTTGAGATCCATCATTGACTGGGATCCAATGAGAGAGGTTTGTGATCCATCACTGACTGGGATCCAAAGAGATTTGTGATCCATCACTGACTGGGAACCAGTGAGATACGTTTGTGATCCATCACAGACTGGGATCCAATGAGAGAGGATTGTGATCCATCACTGACTGGGATCCAATCAGAGTTGTGATCCATCACTGACTAGGAACCAGTGAGAGAGTTTTGTGATCCATCACTGACTGGGATCCAATGAGGTTTGAGATCTATCACTGACTGGGAACCAATGAGAGAGGTGTGTGATTCATCACTGACTGGGATGCAATGAGGGTTGTGATCCATCACTGTCTGGGATCCAATGAGAGGGGTTTGTGATCCATCACTGACTGGGATCCAATGAGAGTTGTGATCCATCACTGACTGGGATCCAATGAGGTTTGTGATCCATCACTGACTGGGATCCAATGAGGGTTGTGATCCATTACTGACTGGGATCCAATGAGGGTTGAGATCCATCACTGACTCGGATCCAATGAGAGAGGTTTGTGATCCATCACTGACTGGGATCCAAAGAGATTTGTGATCCATCACTGACTGGGAACCAGTGAAATACGTTTGTGATCCATCACAGACTGGGATCCAATGAGAGAGGTTTGTGATCCATCACTGACTGGGATCCAATCAGAGTTGTGATCCATCACTGACTAGGAACCTGTGAGAGAGTTTTGTGATCCATCACTGACTGGGATCCAATGAGGTTTGAGATCTATCACTGACTGGGAACCAATGAGAGAGGTGTCTGATTCATCACTGACTGGGAGCCAATGAGAGAGGTTTGTGATCCATCACTGACTGGGATCCAATGAGCGAGGTTTGTGATCCATCACTGACTGGGATCCAATGAGGGTTGTGATCCATCACTGACTCGGATCCAATGAGGGTTGTGATCCATCACTGACTGGGATCCAATGAGAGTTGTGATCCATCGCTGATTGGGATCCAATGAGGGTTGTGATCCATCACTGACTGGGATCCAATGAGAGAGGTTTGTGATCCATCACTGACTGGGATCCAATGAGGGTTGTGATCCATCACTGACTGGGAGTCAATGAGAGTTGTGATCCATCACTGACTGGGATCCAATGAGGGTTGTGATCCATCACTGACTGGGATCCAATGATGAGGGTTGTGATCCATCAGTGACTGGGATCCAATGAGGGTTGTGATCCATCACCGACTGGGATCAAATGAAAGTTGTGATCCATCACTGACTGGGATCCAATGAGGGTTGTGATCCATCACTGACTCGGGTCCAATGAGAGTTGTGATCCATCACTGACTGTGATCCAATGAGGGTTGTGATCCATCACTGACTGGGATCCAATGAGAGTTGTGATCCATCACTGACTGGGATCCAATGAGGGTTGTGATCCATCACTGACTGGGATCCAATGAGAGTTGTGATCCATCAAGGACTGGGATTCAATGAGGGTTGTGATCCGTCACTGACTGGGATCCAATGAGAGTTGAGATCCATCACTGACTGGGATCCAATGATAGTTGAGATCCATCACTGACTGGGATCCAATGAGAGAGGTTTGTGATCCATCACTGACTGGGATCCAATGAGAGTTGTGATCCATCACTGACTGGGATCCAATGGGAGTTGTGATCCATCACTGACTGGGATCTAATGAGGGTTGTGATCCATCATTGACTGGGATCCAATGAGGGTTGTGATCCATTACTGTGGGATCCAATGAGGTTTGAGATCCATCACTGTCTGGGATCCAATGAGAGGGGTTTGTGATCCATCACTGACTGGGATCCAATGAGAGTTGTGATCCATCACTGACTCAGATCCAGTGAGAGTTGTGATCCATCACTGACTGGGATGCAATGAGGGTTGTGATCCATCACTGACTGGGATGCAATGAGGGTTGTGATCCATCACTGTCTGGGATCCAATGAGAGGGGTTTGTGATCCATCACTGACTGGGATCCAATGAGAATTGTGATCCATCACTGACTGGGATCCAATGAGGTTTGTGATCCATCACTGACTGGGATCCAATGAGGGTTGTGATCTATTACTGACTGGGATCCAATGAGGGTTGAGATCCATCACTGACTGGGATCCAATGAGAGAGGTTTGTGATCCATCACTGACTGGGATCCAAAGAGATTTGTGATCCATCACTGACTGGGAACCAGTGAGATACGTTTGTGATCCATCACAGACTGGGATCCAATGAGAGAGGTTTGTGATCCATCACTGACTGGGATCTAATCAGAGTTGTGATCCATCACTGACTAGGAACCAGTGAGAGAGTTTTGTGATCCATCACTGACTGGGATCCAATGAGGTTTGAGATCTATCACTGACTGGGAACCAATGAGAGAGGTGTGTGATTCATCACTGACTGGGATGCAATGAGGGTTGTGATCCATCACTGTCTGGGATCCAATGAGAGGGGTTTGTGATCCATCACTGACTGGGATCCAATGAGAGTTGTGATCCATCACTGACTGGGATCCAATGAGGTTTGTGATCCATCACTGACTGGGATCCAATGAGGGTTGTGATCCATTACTGACTGGGATCCAATGAGGGTTGAGATCCATCATTGACTGGGATCCAATGAGAGAGGTTTGTGATCCATCACTGACTGGGATCCAAAGAGATTTGTGATCCATCACTGACTGGGAACCAGTGAGATACGTTTGTGATCCATCACAGACTGGGATCCAATGAGAGAGGATTGTGATCCATCACTGACTGGGATCCAATCAGAGTTGTGATCCATCACTGACTAGGAACCAGTGAGAGAGTTTTGTGATCCATCACTGACTGGGATCCAATGAGGTTTGAGATCTATCACTGACTGGGAACCAATGAGAGAGGTGTGTGATTCATCACTGACTGGGATGCAATGAGGGTTGTGATCCATCACTGTCTGGGATCCAATGAGAGGGGTTTGTGATCCATCACTGACTGGGATCCAATGAGAGTTGTGATCCATCACTGACTGGGATCCAATGAGGTTTGTGATCCATCACTGACTGGGATCCAATGAGGGTTGTGATCCATTACTGACTGGGATCCAATGAGGGTTGAGATCCATCACTGACTCGGATCCAATGAGAGAGGTTTGTGATCCATCACTGACTGGGATCCAAAGAGATTTGTGATCCATCACTGACTGGGAACCAGTGAAATACGTTTGTGATCCATCACAGACTGGGATCCAATGAGAGAGGTTTGTGATCCATCACTGACTGGGATCCAATCAGAGTTGTGATCCATCACTGACTAGGAATCTGTGAGAGAGTTTTGTGATCCATCACTGACTGGGATCCAATGAGGTTTGAGATCTATCACTGACTGGGAACCAATGAGAGAGGTGTCTGATTCATCACTGACTGGGAGCCAATGAGAGAGGTTTGTGATCCATCACTGACTGGGATCCAATGAGCGAGGTTTGTGATCCATCACTGACTGGGATCCAATGAGGGTTGTGATCCATCACTGACTCGGATCCAATGAGGGTTGTGATCCATCACTGACTGGGATCCAATGAGAGTTGTGATCCATCGCTGACTGGGATCCAATGAGGGTTGTGATCCATCACTGACTGGGATCCAATGAGAGAGGTTTGTGATCCATCACTGACTGGGATCCAATGAGGGTTGTGATCCATCACTGACTGGGAGTCAATGAGAGTTGTGATCCATCACTGACTGGGATCCAATGAGGGTTGTGATCCATCACTGACTGGGATCCAATGATGAGGGTTGTGATCCATCAGTGACTGGGATCCAATGAGGGTTGTGATCCATCACCGACTGGGATCAAATGAAAGTTGTGATCCATCACTGACTGGGATCCAATGAGGGTTGTGATCCATCACTGACTCGGGTCCAATGAGAGTTGTGATCCATCACTGACTGTGATCCAATGAGGGTTGTGATCCATCACTGACTGGGATCCAATGAGAGTTGTGATCCATCACTGACTGGGATCCAATGAGGGTTGTGATCCATCACTGACTGGGATCCAATGAGAGTTGAGATCCATCACTGTCTGGGATCCAATGATAGTTGAGATCCATCACTGACTGGGATCCAATGAGAGAGGTTTGTGATCCATCACTGACTGGGATCCAATGAGAGTTGTGATCCATCACTGACTGGGATCCAATGAGAGTTGTGATCCATCACTGACTGGGAACCAGTGAGATACGTTTGTGATCCATCACAGACTGGGATCCAATGAGAGAGGTTTGTGATCCATCACTGACTGGGATCCAATCAGAGTTGTGATCCATCACTGACTAGGAACCAGTGAGAGAGTTTTGTGATCCATCACTGACTGGGATCAAATGAGGTTTGAGATCTATCACTGACTGGGAACCAATGAGAGAGGTGTGTGATTCATCACTGACTGGGATGCAATGAGGGTTGTGATCCATCACTGTCTGGGATCCAATGAGAGGGGTTTGTGATCCATCACTGACTGGGATCCAATGAGAGTTGTGATCCATCACTGACTGGGATCCAATTAGGTTTGTGATCCATCACTGACTGGGATCCAATGAGGGTTGTGATCCATTACTGACTGGGATCCAATGAGGGTTGAGATCCATCACTGACTGGGATCCAATGAGAGAGGTTTGTGATCCATCACTGACTGGGATCCAAAGAGATTTGTGATCCATCACTGACTGGGAACCAGTGAGATACGTTTGTGATCCATCACAGACTGGAATCCAATGAGAGAGGTTTGTGATCCATCACTGACTGGGATCCAATCAGAGTTGTGATCCATCACTGACTAGGAACCAGTGAGAGAGTTTTGTGATCCATCACTGACTGGGATCCAATGAGGTTTGAGATCTATCACTGACTGGGAACCAATGAGAGAGGTGTGTGATTCATCACTGACTGGGATGCAATGAGGGTTGTGATCCATCACTGTCTGGGATCCAATGAGAGGGGTTTGTGATCCATCACTGACTGGGATCCAATGAGAGTGTTGATCCATCACTGACTGGGATCCAATGAGGTTTGTGATCCATCACTGACTGGGATCCAATGAGGGTTGTGATCCATTACTGACTGGGATCCAATGAGAGTTGAGATCCATCACTGACTGGGATCCAATGAGAGAGGTTTGTGATCCATCACTGACTGGGATCCAAAGAGATTTGTGATCCATCACTGACTGGGAACCAGTGAGATACGTTTGTGATCCATCACAGACTGGGATCCAATGAGAGAGGTTTGTGATCCATCACTGACTGGGATCCAATCAGAGTTGTGATCCATCACTGACTAGGAACCTGTGAGAGAGTTTTGTGATCCATCACTGACTGGGATCCAATGAGGTTTGAGATCTATCACTGACTGGGAACCAATGAGAGAGGTGTGTGATTCATCACTGACTGGGAGCCAATGAGAGAGGTTTGTGATCCATCACTGACTGGGATCCAATGAGCGAGGTTTGTGATCCATCACTGACTGGGATCCAATGAGGGTTGTGATCCATCACTGACTCGGATCCAATGAGGGTTGTGATCCATCACTGACTCGGATACAATGAGGGTTGTGATCCATCACTGACTGGGATCCAATGAGGGTTGTGATCCATCACTGGCTGGGATCTAATGAGAGTTGTTATCCATCACTGACTGGGATACAATTAGGGTTGTGATCCATCACTGACTGGGATCCAATGAGAGAGGTTTGTGATCCATCACTGACTGGGATCCAATGAGGGTTGTGATCCATCACTGACTGGGAGTCAATGAGAGTTGTGATCCATCACTGACTGGGATCCAATGAGGGTTGTGATCCATCACTGACTGGGATCCAATGATGAGGGTTGTGATCCGTCAGTGACTGGGATCCAATGAGGGTTGTGATCCATCACCGACTGGGATCAAATGAAAGTTGTGATCCATCACTGACTGGGATCCAAGGAGAGTTGTGATCCATCACTGACTGGGATCCAATGAGGGTTGTGATCCATCACTGACTCGGATCCAATGAGAGTTGTGATCCATCACTGACTGTGATCCAATGAGGGTTGTGATCCATCACTGACTGGGATCCAATGAGAGTTGTGATCCATCACTGACTGGGATCCAATGGGGGTTGTGATCCATCACTGACTGGGATCCAATGAGAGTTGAGATCCATCACTGTCTGGGATCCAATGATAGTTGAGATCCATCACTGACTGGGATCCAATGAGAGAGGTTTGTGATCCATCACTGACTGGGATCCAATGAGAGTTGTGATCCATCACTGACTGGGATCCAATGAGGGTTGTGATCCATCACTGACTGGGATCCAATGAGGGTTGTGATCCATCACTGACTGGGATCCAATGAGAGTTGTGGTCCATCACTGACTGGGATCCAATGAGGTTTGTGATCCTTCACTGACTGGGATCCAATCAGAGTTGTGATCCATCACTGACTAGGAACCAGTGAGAGAGTTTTGTGATCCATCATTGACTGGGATCCAATGAGGTTTGAGATCTATCACTGACTGGGAACCAATGAGAGAGGTGTGTGAGTCATCACTGACTGGGATCCAATGAGAGAAGTTTGTGATCGATCACTGACTGGGATCCAATGAGCGAGGTTTGTGATCCAACACTGACTGGGATCCAATGAGGGTTGTGATCCATCACTGACTCGGATCCAATGAGGGTTGTGATCCATCACTGACTCGGATCCAATGAGTGTTGTGATCCATCACTGACTGGGATCCAATGAGAGTTGTGATCCATCACTGACTGGGATCCAATGAGAGAGGTTTGGGATCCATCACTGACTGGGATCCAAAGAGATTTGTGATCCATCACTGACTGGGAACCAAGGAGAGAGGTTTGTGATCCATCACAGACTGGGATCCAATGAGAGAGGTTTGTGATCCATCACTGACTGGGATCCAATCAGAGTTGTGATCCATCACTGACTAGGAACCAGTGAGAGAGTTTTGTGATCCATCACTGACTGGGATCCAATGAGGTTTGAGATCTATCACTGACTGGGAACCAATGAGAGAGGTGTGTGAGTCATCACTGACTGGGATCCAATGAGAGAGGTTTGTGATCCATCACTGACTGGGATCCAATGAGCGAGGTTTGTGATCCAACACTGACTGGGATCCAATGAGGGTTGTGATCCATCACTGACTCGGATCCAATGAGGGCTGTGATCCATCACTGACTCGGATCCAATGAGGGTTGTGATCCATCACTGACTGGGATCCAATGAGAGTTGTGATCCATCGCTGACTGGGATCCAATGAGGGTTGTGATCCATCACTGGCTGGGATCCAATGAGAGTTGTTATCCATCACTGACTGGGATCCAATTAGGGTTGTGATCCATCACTGACTGGGATCCAATGAGAGAGGTTTGTGATCCATCACTGACTGGGATCCAATGAGATTTGTGATCCATCGCTGACTGGGATCCAATGCGAGAGTTTTGTGATCCATCATTGACTGGGATCCAATGAGAGTTGTGATCCATCACTGACTAGGAACCAGTGAGAGAGTTTTGTGATCCATCACTGACTGGGAACCAATGATAGAAGTTTGTGATCCATCACTGACTGGGATCCAAGGAGGTTTGAGGTCCATCACTGACTGGGATTCAATGAGGTTTGAGATCCATCACAGACTGGGAACCAATGAGAGAGGTGTGTGATCCATCACTGACTAAGATCCAATGAGAGAGGCTTGTGATCCATCACTGACTGGGATCAAATGAGAGAGGTTTGTGATCCATCACTGACTGGGATCCAATGAGGGTTGTGATCCATCACTGACTGGGGTCCAATGAGGGTTGTGATCCATCACTGACTGGGATCCAATGAGAGTTGCGATCCATCTATGACTGGGATCCAATGAGGGTTGTAATCCATCACTGACTGGGATCCAATGAGGGCTGTGATCCATCACTGACTGGGATCCAATGAGAGAGGGTTGTGATCCATCACAGACTGGGATCTAATGAGGGCTGTGATCCATCACTGACTGGGATCCAATGAGAGAGTGTTGTTATCCATCACTGACTGGGATCCAATGAGAGTTGTGATCCATTACTGAGTGGGATCCAAAGAGGTTTGTGATCCATCACTGAGTGGGAACCAATGAGGGTTGTGATCCATCACGGACTGGGATCAAATGAGGATTGTGATCCATCACTGAGTGGGATCCAATGATGCTTGTGATCCATCACTGAGTGGGATCAAATGAAGGAGCTTAACTCTGTATCTAACCCATGCTGTACCTGCCCTGGGAGTGTTTAATGGGACAGTGTAGAGGGAGCTTTACTCTGTATCTAACCCGTGCTGTACCTGCCCTGGGAGTGTTTGATGGGACACTGTAGTGGGAGCTATACTCTGTATCTAACCCCATGCTCTACCTGCCCTGGGAGTGTTTGATGGGACAGTGTCGTGGGAGCTTTACTCTGTATGTAACCCCGTGCTGTAACTGCCCTGGGAGTGTTTGATGGTACAGTGCAGCGGGAGCTCTACTCTGTATCTAGCCCGTGCTGTACCTGCCCTGGGAGTGTTTGATGGGACAGTGTAGAGGGAGCTTTACTCTGTATCTAAGCCGTGCTGTACCTGCCCTGGGAGTGTTTGATGGGACAATGTAGAGGGAGCTTTACTCCGTATCTAACCCATGCTGTAGCTGCCCTGGGAGTGTTTGATGGGACAGTGTAGAGGGAGCTTTACTCTGTATCTAACCCATGCTGTACCTGCCCTGGGAGTGTTTGATGGGACAGTGTAGAGGGAGATTTACTTTGTATCTAACCCATGCTGTAACTGCCCTGGGAGTGTTTGATGGGACAGTGTAGAGGGAGATTTACGGTGTATCTAACCCGTGCTGTACCTGCCCTGGAAGTGTTTGATTGGACAGTGTAGAGGGAGCTTTACTCTGTATCTAACCCATGCTGTACCTGCCCTGGGAGTGTTTGATGGGACAGTGTAGAGGGAGATTTACTCTGTATCTAACCCATGCTGTACCTGCCCTGGGAGTGTTTGATGGGACAGTGTAGAGGGAGCTTTACTCTGTATCTAACCCTGGGAGTGTTTGATGGGACAGTGTAGAGGGAGCTTTACTCCGAATCTAACCCATGCTGTACCTGCCCTGGGAGTGTCTGATGGGACAGTGTAGAGGGAGCTTTACTCCGTATCTAACCCATGCTGTACCTGCCCTGGGAGTGTTTGATTGGACAGTGTAGAGGGAGCTTTACTCTGTATCTAACCCTGTGTTGTACCTGCCCTGGGAGTGTTTGATGGGACAGTGTAGAGGGTGCTTTACTCTGTATCTAACCCGTGCTGTACCTGCCCTGGGAGTGTTTGATGGGACAGTGTAGAAGTAGCTTTACTCTGTATCTAACCCGTGCTGTACCTGCCCTGGGAGTGTTTGATGGGACAGTGTAGAGGGAGCTTTACTCTGTATCTAACCCGTGCTATACCTGCCCTGGGAGTGTTTGATGGGACAGTGTAGAAGTAGCTTTACTCTGTATCTAACCCGTGCTGTACCTGCCCTGGGAGTGTTTGATGGGACAGTGTAGAGGGAGCTTTACTCTGTATCTAACCCGTGCTGTACCTGCCCTTGGAGTGTTTGATGGGACAGTGTAGAAGTAGCTTTACTCTGTATCTAACCCGTGCTGTACCTGCCCTGGGAGTGTTTGATGGGACAGTGTAGAGGGAGCTTTACTCTGTATCTAACCCGTGCTGTACCTGCCCTGGGAGTGTTTGATGGGACAGTGTAGAGGGAGCTTTACTCTGTATCTAACCCGTGCTGTACCTGCCCTGGGAGTGTTTGATGAGACAGTGTAGAGGGAGCTTTACTCTGTATCTAACCAATGCTGTACCTGCCCTGGGAGTGTTTGATGGGACAGTGTCGAGGGAGCTTTACTCTGTATCTAACCTGTGCTATACCTGCCCTGGGAGTGTTTGATGAGACAGTGTAGAGGGAGCTTTACTCTGTATCTAACCCGTGCTGTACCTGCCCTTGGAGTGTTTGATGGGACAGTGTAGAAGTAGCTTTACTCTGTATCTAACCTGTGCTGTACCTGCCCTGGGAGTGTTTGAGGGGACAGTGTAGAGGGAGCTTTACTCTGTATCTAACCCGTGCTGTACCTGCCCTGGGAGTGTTTGATGGGACAGTGTAGAGGGAGCTTTACTCTGTATCTAACCCGTGCTGTACCTGCCCTGGGAGTGTTTGATGAGACAGTGTAGAGGGAGCTTTACTCTGTATCTAACCAATGCTGTACCTGCCCTGGGAGTGTTTGATGGGACAGTGTCGAGGGAGCTTTACTCTGTATCTAACCTGTGCTATACCTGCCCTGGGAGTGTTTGATGAGACAGTGTAGAGGGAGCTTTACTTTGTATCTAACACGTGCTGTACCTGCCCTGGGAGTGTTTGATGAGACAGTGTAGAGGGAGCTTTACTCTGTATCTAACCCGTGCTGTACCTGCCCTGGGAGTGTTTGATGGGACAGTGTAGAGGGAGCTTTACTCTGTATCTAACCCGTGCTGTACCTGCCCTGGGAGTGTTTGATGAGACAGTGTAGAGGGAGCTTTACTCTGTATCTAACCCGTGCTGTACCTGCCCTGGGAGTGTTTGATAGGACAGTGTAGAGGGAGCTTTACTGTGTATCTAACCCGTGCTGTACCTGCCCTGGGCGTGTTTGATGGGACATTGTAGAGGGAACTTTACTCTGTATCTAACCCGTGCTGTACCTGCCCTGGGAGTGTTTGATGGGACAGTGTAGACGGAGCTTTAGTCTGTATCTAACCCGTGCTGTACCTGCCCTGGGAGTGTTTGATGGGACATTGTAGAGGGAACTTTACTCTGTATCTAACCCCGTGCTGTACCTGCCCTGGGAGTGTTTGATGGGACAGTGTAGAGGGAGCTTTACTCTGTATCTAACCCCGTGCTGTACCTGCCCCGGGAATGTTTGATGGGACAGTGTCGAGGGAGCTTTACTCTGTATCTAACCCGTGCTGTACCTGCCCTGGGAGTGTTTGATGGGACAGTGTAGAGGGAGCTTTACTCTGTATCTAACCCGTGCTGTACCTGCCCTGGGAGTGTTTGATGGGACAGTGTAGAGGGAGCTTTACTCTGTATCTAACCCCGTGCTGTACCTGCCCCGGGAATGTTTGATGGGGCAGTGTAGGGGGAACCTTACTTTGTATCTGTATGCCTGGTATATGAGGTGTCCCATTGCCCACTGTGTCACACAAGAAAGAAGGTTCAGTATAAAGAGGAGAGTTTAAGTAACTCTTTTCTAACTCTAGACCCACCTGGCAGGATTTTACAACCATGGAAGAAAGTTTTTGTCCACTAGAGAGGAAGCACATGCTGCAGAAGTCCGTGTGAAGTTGAGTTTGTGACGGAGTTGAGTTCAAATCTATGAGAGTCACAGAGCTGCTGGTTAGGGATGTGCTGAGTCGCAGATTGAGCACGTGGGGTTCCTTTCTTCAAGACCAAACAGAAACATTGAAACAGAAACCCATCGTAAGCTTGAGGAACAGCACCTCATCTTCCGATTAGGCACACTACAGCCTTCCGGACTCAATCTCGAGTTCAACAATTTCAGATCATAACCTCAGCCACTATTACATTTTTATGTATATTTTTTATCCACACCTTTGTTTTGTGCCCTTCCCCCTTTTTCTCTCTCCCACATGGCAACTGTCTCTCATTCTGCCAGCGCATTTCACACCTAATCTGGAGCCGTCTTTTGTCTCCACTAGTCCGATCACCATCTCGTCTGGTTTTGAATACCTCTTAATGTCTCTTCACTTCTTTTGTTCTTTCATCCCCATTTCCCAGCCCCCAAACTGGCCTTTTAATCTGTTTCATTTCCTGTGTTTTTTCAGTCTTGACGAAGGGTTTCGACCTGAAACGTTGACTCTATTTCTCTCTCCACGGATGTTGCCTGGCCTGCTGAGGTTTTCCAGCATTTGCTGTTGTTATTTCGGCTTTCCAGCATCCGCAGTATTTTGCTATCGGAACATGTGAAGTTGAGGAGCTCGTGGAATGCTGCTCAACTGGTTCTGATGGTCATAGCCCTCAGAACACACTTCCCTCCACTGACCCCTGCTGAGAAGCAGGGATCCCCTTGTATTAGTTCCTGAAAGTTGTCCTTTTTTGCCTGTTTTTTTCCGAGCAATGAGATTCCAGGATCATTAAGGAACTGAAACTCAGTGCAGGACAGGGCCTGCCAGCCCGCTCGGTGTGAGTCAGACAGGCCCTTTCTAATCTGGCAGTTCTCTTTTTGTAACAGAAACCAAGTATTCCTGCTCCTGTGACTCCTGATTGGAGACTCGGATTGCCCTGGAGTCCCCACAAATTAAAGATTAAATTCCCGGACACGACCAAGCTGAAAACACAAAAGGAATTCTCAAAAAGAATATTGATCAGTGAATCAGACCTCTCTTATTATCGGCTTCTAGTATGTTTCATACATTCCTGGAGTCTCTATAGCTCGCCCGGTGCTTGGAATGCCAATCCCCCTTTCCCCACTGCCATTCCCCCTTTCCCCACTGCCAATCCCCCTTTCCCCACTGCCATTCCCCCTTTCCCCACTGCCATTCCCCCTTTCCCCACTGCCAATCCCCATTTCCCCACTGTCATTCCCCCTTTCCCCACTGCCATTCCCCCTTTCCCCACTGCCAATCCCCCTTTCCCCACTGCCATTCCCCCTTTCCCCACTGCCAATCCCCCTTTCCCCACTGCCATTCCCCCTTTCCCCACTGCCATTCCCCCTTTCCCCACTGCCAATCCCCATTTCCCCACTGTCATTCCCCCTTTCCCCACTGCCATTCCCCCTTTCCCCACTGCCATTCCCCCTTTCCCCACTGCCATTCCCCCGTTTCCCCACTGCCATTCCCCCCTTTCCCCACTGTCATTCCCCCTTTCCCCACTGCCATTCCCCCCTTTCCCCACTGCCATTCCCCCTTTCCCCACTGCCATTCCCCCTTTCCCCACTGCCATTCCCCTTTCCCAACTGCATTCCCGCTTTCCCCACTGCCAATCCACCTTTCCCCACTGCCATTCCCCCTTTCCCCACTGCCAATCCCCCCTTTCCCCACTGCCATTCCCCCTTTCCCCACTGCCATTCCCACTTTCCCCACTGCCATTCCCCCTTTCCCCACTGCCATTCCCCTTTCCCCACTGCCATTCCCCCTTTCCCCACTGCCACTCCCCCCTTTCCCCACTGCCAATCCCCCTTTCCCCACTGCCATTCCCCCTTTCCCCACTGCCACTCCCCCCTTTCCCCACTGCCATTCCCCCTTTCCCCACTGCCATTCCCCCTTTGCCCACTGCCAATCCCCCTTTCCCCACTGCCATTCCCCCTTTCCCCATGGCCATTCCCCCTTTGCCCACTGTCAATCCCCCTTTCCCCACTGCCATTCCCCCTTTCCCCACTGCCAATCCCTCTTTCCCCACTGCCATTCCCCCTTTCCCCACTGCCACTCCCCCCTTTCCCCACTGCCATTCCCCCTTGCCCCACTGCCATTCCCCCTTTCCCCACTGCCACTCCCCCCTTTCCCCACTGCCATTCCCCCTTTCCCCACTGCCATTCCCCCTTTCCCCAGTGCCATTCCCGCTTTCCCCACTGCCAATCCCCCTTTCCCCAGTGCCATTCCCCCTTTCCCCACTGCCATTCCCCCTTTCCCCACTGCCACTCCCCCATTCCCCACTGCCACTCCCTCCTATCCCACTGCCATTCCCCTTTCCCCACTGCCATTCCCCTTTCCCCACTGCCATTCCACACTTTCCCCACTGCCATTCCCCCTTTCCCCACTGCCACTCCCTCCTATCCCACTGCCAATCCCCCTTTCCCCACTGCCACTCCCTCCTATCCCACTGCCATTCCCCCTTTCCCCACTGCCACTCCCCCCTTTCCCCACTGCCACTCCCCCTTTCCCCACTGCCACTCCCTCCTATCCCACTGCCATTCCCCCTTTCCCCACTGCAATTCCCCCTTTCCCCACTGCCACTCCCTCTTATCCCACTGCCATTCCCCCTTTCCCCACTGCAATTCCCCCTTTCCCCACTGCCATTCCCTCCTATCCCACTGCCATTCCCCCTTTCCCCACTGCAATTCCCCCTTTCCCCACTGCCACTCCCCCCTTTCCCCGCTGCCAATCCCCCTTTCCCCACTGCCACTCCCTCCTATCCCACTGCCATTCCCCCTTTCCCCACTGCAATTCCCCCTTTCCCCACTGCCACTCCCTCTTATCCCACTGCCATTCCCCCTTCCCCCACTGCTAATCCCCCTTTCCCCACTGCCACTCCCTCCTATCCCACTGCCATTCCCCCTTTCCCCACTGCCACTCCCCCGTTTCCCCACTGCCACTCCCCCCTTTCCCCACTGCCATTCCCCCCTTTCCCCACTGTCATTCCCCCTTTCCCCACTGCCATTCCCCTTTCTCCACTGCCATTCCCGCTTTCCCCGCTGCCAATCCCCCTTTCCCCACTGCCACTCCCTCCTATCCCACTGCCATTACCCCTTTCCACACTGCCATTCCCCCTTTCCCCCACTGCCATTACCCCTTTCCCCACTGCCAATCCCCGTTTCCTCACTGCCATTCCCCCTTTCCCCACTGCCACTCCCCCCTTTCCCCACTGCCATTCCCCCCTTTCCCCACTGTCATTCCCCCTTTCCCCACTGCCATTCCCCCTTTCCCCACTGCCAATCCCCCTTTCCCCACTGACATTCCCCCTTTCCCCACTGCCATTCCCCCTTTCCCCACTGCCATTCCCCTTTCTCCACTGCCATTCCCCGCTTTCCCCGCTGCCAATCCCCCTTTCCCCCACTGCCACTCCCTCCTATCCCACTGCCATTACCCCCTTTCCACACTGCCATTCCCCCTTTCCCCACTGCCATTACCCCTTTCCCCACTGCCAATCCCCGTTTCCTCACTGCCATTCCCCCTTTCCCCACTGCCACTCCCCCCTTTCCCCACTGCCATTCCCCCCTTTCCCCCACTGTCATTCCCCCTTTCCCCCACTGCCATTCCCCCTTTCCCCACTGCCAATCCCCCTTTCCCCACTGACGTTCCCCCTTTCCCCACTGCCATTCCCCCTTTCCCCACTGCCATTCCCCCCATTCCCCACTGCCATTCCCCCCTTTCCCCACTGTAATTCCCCCTTTCCCCACTGCCATTCCCCCCTTTCCCCACTGCCATTCCCCCCTTTCCCCACTGCCATTCCCCCTTTCCCCACTGCCATTCCCCTTTCCCCACCCTCATTCCCCCTTTCCCCACTGCCATTCCCCCTTTCCCCACTGCCATTGCCCCTTTCCCCACTGCCATTCCCCTTTCCCCACTGCATTCCCGCTTTCCCCACTGCCAATCCACCTTTCCCCACTGCCATTCCCCCTTTCCCCACTGCCAATCCCCCCTTTCCCCATTGCCATTCCCCCCTTTCCCCACTGCCATTCCCCCTTTTCCCCACTGCCATTCCCCCTTTCCCCAGTGCCATTCCCCTTTCCCCACTGCCATTCCCCCTTTCCCCACTGCCACTCCCCCCTTTCCCCACTGCCAATCCCCCTTTCCCCACTGCCATTCCCCCTTTCCCCCACTGCCACTCCCCCCTTTCCCCACTGCCAATCCCCCTTTCCCCACTGCCACTCCCCCCTTTCCCCACTGCCAATCCCCTTTTCCCCACTGCCATTCCCCCTTTCCCCACTGCCATTCCCCCTTTCCCCACTGCCATTCCCCCCTTTCCCCACTGCCATTCCCACTTTCCCCACTGCCATTCCCCCTTGCCCCACTGCCACTCCCCCTTTCCCCACTGCCACTCCCTCCTATCCCACTGCCATTCCCCCTTTCCCCACTGCCATTCTCCTTTCCCCCACTGCCATTCCACACTTTCCCCGCTGCCAATCCCCCTTTCCCCACTGCCATTCTCCTTTCCCCACTGCCACTCCCTCCTATCCCACTGCCATTCCCCCTTTCTCCACTGCCATTCCCCCCTTTCCCCACTGCCACTCCCTCCTATCCCACTGCCATTCCCCCTTTCCACACTGCCATTCCCCCTTTCCCCACTGCCACTCACCCTCCTATCCCACTGCCAATCCCCCTTTTCCCCACTGCCACTCCCCTCCTATCCCACTGCCATTCCCCCTTTCCCCACTGCCACTCCCCCCTTTCCCCACTGCCACTCCCCCCATTCCCCACTGCCATTCCCCCCTTTCCCCACTGCCATTCCCCCTTTCCCCACTGCCAATCCCCCTTTCCCCCACTGCCACTCCCTCCTATCCCACTGCCATTCCCCCTTTCCCCACTGCAATTCCCCCTTTCCCCACTGCCACTCCCTCTTATCCCACTGCCATTCCCCCTTCCCACACTGCCAATCCCCCCTTTCCCCACTGCCACTCCCTCCTATCCCACTGCCATTCCCCCTTTCCACACTGCCATTCCCCCTTTCCCCACTGCCACCACTCCCTCCTATCCCACTGCCATTCCCCCTTTCCCCACTGCCATTCCCCCCTTTCCCCACTGTCATTCCCCCTTTCCCCACTGCCCTTCCCCTTTCTCCACTGCCATTCCCCCTTTCCCCGTTGCCAATCCCCCTTTCCCCACTGCCACTCCCCCTTTCCACACTGCCATTCCCCCTTTCCCCACTGCCACTCCCTCCTATCCCACTGCCATTCCCCCCCTTTCCCCACTGCCATTCCACCCTTTCCACACTGCCATTCCCCCTTTCCCCACTACCACTCCCTCCTATCCCACTGCCATTCCCCCCTTTTCCCACTGCCATTCCACCCTTTCCCCACTGCCATTACCCCCTTTCCCCACTGCCATTCCCCTCTTTCCCAACTGCCATTCCCCCTTTCCCCACTGCCATTCCCCCTTTCCACACTGCCATTCCCCCTTTCCCCACTGCCATTCCCCCTTTCCCCACTGCCATTTCCCCCTTTCCCCCACTGCCATTTCCCCTTTCCCCACTGCCATTCCCCCTTTCTCCACTGCCATTCCCCCTTTCCCCACTGCCATTCCCCCTTTCCCCACTGTCATTCCCTCCTATTCCCACTGTCATTCCCCTCCTATTCCCACTGCCATTCCCCTCCTATTCCCACTGCCATTCATCTCCTATTCCCACTGCCCTTCCTCTCCTATTCCCACTGCCATTCCCCTCCTATCCCACTGCCATTCCCCTCCTATCCCACTGCCATTCCTCTCCTATTCCCACTGCCATTGCCCTCCTATCCCACTGCCATTCTCCTCCTATTCCCACTGCCATTCCTCTCCTATTCCCACAGTCATTCCCTCCTATTCCCACTGCCATTCCCTCCTATTCCCACTGTCATTCCCTCCTATTCCCACTGCCATTCCCTCCTATTCCCACTGTCATTCCCTCCTATTCCCACTGCCATTCCCCTCCTATTCCCACTGCCATTCCCTCCTATTCCCACTGCCATTCCCTCCTATTCCCACTGCCATTCCCCTCCTATTCCCACTGTCATTCCCTCCTATTCCCACAGTCATTCCCTCCTATTCCCACTGCCATTCCCTCCTATTCCCACAGTCATTCCCTCCTATTCCCACTGTCATTCCCTCCTATTCCCACTGCCATGCCCTCTTATTCCCACTGCTATTCCCTCCTATTCCCACTGCCATTCCCCTCCTATTCCCACTGTAATTCCCTCCTATTCCCACTGTCATTCCCCTCCTATTCCCACTGTCATTCCCCTCCTATTCCCACTGTAATTCCCTCCTATTCCCACTGTCATTCCCTCCTATTCCACTGCCATTCTCCTCCTATTCCCACTGCCATTCCTCTCCTATTCCCACTGTCATTCCCCTCCTATTCCCACTGCTATTCCCTTCTATTCCCACTGCCATTCCCCTCCTATTCCCACTGTAATTCCCTCCTATTCCCACTGTCATTCCCCTCCTATTCCCACTGCCATTCCCCTCCTATCCCACTGCCATTCCCTCCTATTCCCACTGTCATTCCCCTCCTATTCCCACTGTAATTCCCTCCTATTCCAACTGTCATTCCCCTCCTATTCCCACTGCCATTCCCCTCCTATTCCCACTGCCATTCTCCTCCTATTCCCACTGCCATTCCTCTCCTATTCCCACTGTCATTCCCTCCTATTCCCACGATAATTCCCTCCTATTCCCACTGTCATTCCCCTCCTTTTCCCATTGTCATTCCCTCCTATTCCCACTGTCATTCCGCTCCTATTCCCCCTGTAATTCCCTCCTATTCCCACTGTCATTCCCCTCCTATTCCCCACTGTCATTCTCCTCCTATTCCCACTGCCATTCCTCTCCTATTCCCACTGTCATTCCCTCCTATTCCCACTATAATTCCCTCCTATTCCACTGTCATTCCCCTCC